>NW_004086419.1:0-47621 GCF_000220395.1 Ichthyophthirius multifiliis
CAACCCCAACCCCAACCCCAACCCCAACCCCAACCCCAACCCCAACCCCAACCCCAACCCCAAACCCTAAATCCCAAACCACAAACCCTAAACTTTATATTCGAATATTATTACTTTTTATGCGGTATTTACATAAAATTCAAAAAAAAATATAAATAATTTAATTATATATATTATTATAGAAAAAAAAATTCATAAATTAAATTAATAATAATAATAATTTTATATTAATATAAAAATAAAATAATTAATTAAATTTTATTTATAAATATATATATATTAATTTAATTTAGAAAATAATTAATTATTTATAAATAATATTTATCTTTGAACTATATATATTGTATTTATTTAAAATAAAAAATTTTGTTTTATTAAAGAAAAATTAAAATATTTTTAGTTAATTTTTATAATTAATATTTTTTTAATTTTAAGATATATATTGACATGTTAATATAAAGTAATTAAAATTTAGCATAGATTTTTGATTAAATGCATTATTATTTTTTAAAAAAAAAAACTCATTAGAAGAATAAATTAAATATTTTAATTAATATTATTAATTATTATCTGAATATATATATTTTTTTACTTTTTTTTGTTAAATTAATTATATAATCTGAAATAAGCTATATTTAAAAATACTTTTATATTTAAAACGCAAAAAAAATTAAAAGAAGCATATATACTTATGTATCTGATAAAATACTTTCTTTTATTTATTAAAATTTTTTTAAAAAATTACTAAAATAAATAAATTATTTAATAAATAATAAATAAATTATTTATTTTAAGATTAATAAAACACTGCTATATTGATAAATATAAATTTTATATAAATTAAAATATTAAGCATTTTAACAATTAAAAATTTAATTAAAATTAAGAAAATCTTTATGATAAAATCATATTTAAAAAACTATAATTAAATTAATATTATTTTATTTTTTGCTTTAATAATTTTTAAAATAATTATTTCCTATTTTTTAAAAAAATCTTTTATGCATATAAAGCAAAAACATATTTCTGGATATCGAAATAAAAATTAATAAATTAAAAATATTCAACTGAATTAAAAATGAAAAAATAAATATTTTATATGTATTAACGATTATTGAAGAAAAATATATATTTTTTTTTAACATATTAATAAAATAGCTTTAGAATAAAGAAGAATAAAAGATAAATTTTATTCGGTTTTCCATTATGTACTTTTTATATTATTTTCTTTAAAACAAACATTCATTAATAATAAAATAAATAAATAACAATAAAACATTTATGCTTTTTTAATACATTAAATTAATTAATTAGCATAGAAAGTGAAACAGTAAGAGCCCCACATTATTAAAGGATTTTTTAACTTTGATAAACAAAAAAATTAAAATACAAAAGAAATGAAATAAATTTATAAAATGTTTTAAATAAATAATTATAAAAAACAAATTTTGTTTATTTTTGAGTATGGTTTTTATCGGAAATTTTAATTAAGTTTTTTAAGCTCAAAAAGTTATATTTTATAATAGATATGATATATTATTAAGAGATTAAAATCATTCTTATTTGACATACATATATAAAAATATATGTTTGTTTATATATATGGATTATTTTTATTTGATGTTTTTAATTTATTTTATTTTATATAGAGACTCATATGTTTAAATGATTTTTTTTTTTTATAAATATATATATATATTTATAAATTCTTGAAATTTTTATTAATGTAGGGTGCACACTAATTTTTTTACTGTTTATTAAAAAAATATACTAATTGAGGATAATAAATATATATATATATAAATAAAATATGATACAAAACAAAACAAAAATAATTAAATAAAAAATATATTTTGTTATTTTTTTTCATAATAAATACAAGGGATTTATACTTACATTAAAAACATAAATATATATAAATTTATATTATTTTATTTTAAATTTTAAACATTAATTATTAACTTATATACATATTTATTTTACTTCAACTTAAATCTATTTACTAAATATCTCTTAATTTTTAATTGATTTATTCTAAACTGGGGTTGTTAGTATTTTTATTTACGATTTTTAATTTATAATCTTACTAACTTTACTAAATATTCAATTTAAATTTTCCAATTAAACAATTAAAAATATTCTTGTCCAAATTTTATATTATTTAATTATTATCTTAAATTTTTCTTAAAAAAGAATCTAAATACTTTTTCAATTAATCCTAATTCCTTTCGATTTCTTCAATTTCTTCTAAATGATTTTTACCCTCTTCTGCATTTAAGTTGTTTTATTTTTTCGGAATTATTTTGCTATTTTACTGAGTCTTTTCATCAGTACTTTTTTTTTTAATTTCTATTTCTTCCAAAACATTTTAGGTTTTAATGTTTTGCTTTTCATCACTTAAATCTAGGGAACATCCACAAAATTTAATAGCCGCATATTACTCTTTACTCAAGATTAACTTAATAACCATTTTAATATTTATAATATCTCTATATATTTAATAAATATCTATTTGCTTTTTAGCCTCAATTAAAATACTTTTATAAATTTTTTCTTGATTGCTCAATTTTCTTATCTTTTTCTTAAAAATATATTAAAAAAAAAAATTCACCTATTAAAAAAATCCTATACTAAACAATTTTTTCTATTAATCTGCAAATTTCGCTTCATCAATAATTTTCTAAAATTCATAAGCTTATTCCTAATTTAATACCTGCTTTTTATCAAAAGCGACCTTCTCCTCTTAAATTCTCTTCTCGCATAGTTAAAGAGCAGATTTTTTATAATACCCCTTTAAAATAATACTACATACATCTTCTACAATTTCCTTTTAAGCCAAAATCCTAGCCAATACTCCTATAGACATAATGCTATTAAACATACCCAAAAAATAAGCCAAAACCTCTGTAATAATCGGAAATTGGATATAGTTATCATAAAAAACCTCGTCCAATTAAACTGACATATATAAATATCCTTTGAACCCCCATCTTTCTTGCATATATTTTTTTGAAAAATTCATTTCCGTTTTTTTAAAGTCTTGAAGGCACTAACTTTATTCCGTTTTTTATACAATAACCCCTGATTTAATTTAAAAATTCCCTTTAATTAATTTTATTCTTGTCAAATTAGTCTGATAAATATCAAAATAAAATGCCTCTGGTTTATAATAGCTTATAAATTTTTGTTATTATGAATCATAATATTCGGTTCTTATTAAAATTGAGAAATAATTTGGTTAAGCCATTATTAATTTGTCGATTTCTTTTTCATCTGCACATCCAGTCTAAATTTATGATGAGCATTTTTATACCGTAAAAGAAAATCCTATCTTTATTATTTTTTCCTAATCAAATTCTATTTTATTGTATTTTAGAAGTTCTTCCTCTTTTGGGCATTTGTAATCTTAAATTTTTATGTCTTTGCAATTTTCGATTTCAATTTTTTAGAAATCTATAGTTCCATTGGAGTACATTTTCGTATAAAAAAAATTATAATTTAAGTACTTTAAACCTGTTTATAATTCATATTTACTTAAAGGAATACCATTTGCAATCATTTCAAAAGCTAAAAAATTACTTTTAATTTCTAATTAACTATTACCATTAGCAACTATTTCATTTGATGATATTTTAGGTTAAAATTAATTCGTGAAATATTAATAAAATAAATACACAAAGTATATTAAAGAAACAACAATTATTACTAAGGATAATAGACCACCAAAAATAGTTGTTTTTTAATCATTTTATCCAATATTGAATTAAAATATTTTCGAAAACAAATCAAACTTTTTAATTTTTTAAGATAACATAAAAAATAAGTAATTCTAAATAGAAAAAATTAACAATTAAATTGATAAATTTTATTTTAAATATAAAAAATATTTTTACATATTAATTTAAATATATTATTTTTAATACATAATTATATATAAAAAAAATATATATTATATTTGAGATATATTTTAATATATATTTTCATTATTATTTAGTTATTTTTTATTTTTTGATTAAGCAATTTACAATATTTTAATCAAATTATCCTAATTTATGCATTTTTTTTTATTTTACTTATTTCAAAAATAGTTTTAAATTAGTCTCTTGTTGATTTTCATCTTCATCTAATTAATCTAATTCTTCCAAATGATTTTAAATGTTAATAAAATTATATTTCTCTTATTATAAAAGTCGCTTAGGAGAAGCAGGAATGATTGATATAATTTTATCCCTATTGTTATTCTATTCTTCTTTAGGGGCTTGTGGAGTATATTACTTTTCTTATAAAGAAGGAGTTTCATCCCATATTTTTTATTATATATATTCTATATGAATAGCCTATTAATGTATATTAGAACTTTGGCTTTATTAAATAGGTACGATTTTTTAAATTTGACTTTAAAATTAACTTTATTACTATTAGTTATTTTATTAATATTACTATACGTTTTTAATATTATTATAAGAACTAAATGCCAAAATAATATTTTCCTCTTAATTTGAATTATTAATTTATTTTTTAACTTGTTCTTCATTAATTTATAAATATTTTTAATCTTTACTTTATAAATTTTATAAATATATTTAATCTTTATTTTATAAATGTTTTTAATCTTTATTTTATAAGGAATTTTAATCATTTTCATTTTCTTGACTTAATTGCGTTTTTTTTTAGTTTAAAATATCACAGCCACATTATTATATAGCTGAATATTATTCTTTTGAAATCATTAATTTAAAGTACTTTTTTAAATTTATTAAATCTTTATATATTTAATAAATATTTAACTATTTTTATATAACTTTATCAATATTTTCATTAATGATTTTTCTAATTTTATTTAATATATATTATTTAAAATATAAAAAATATTTTACAATTCATTTTATTTTTCTTATTTTAATTTATCATCTTTGATATTTTTTAATTCTTATTAAATCATATTTATTTTATTAGCTGTTTTTTTATAATATTAATCTAAAAAAATATTTCTTAAGCCTTGGATAGTCTTTCTTTTTGAAAAAATCCTCAATATAAGTCCAAAAAGTAATATTGTATTAAAAAAGGCATAAAACTTAGTCAAAACATCAATTATATTAAAAAACTCAATTTAACTTTATATAATTTCATCACTTAAACCTACTTAAATAATCTAAAGTATTGGTAATTATTTATAAAATTCCTAAACATTATTATTTTCATTACAATAATTAAAATCAGCATTTTACTTAACTAAATAAAGATAGTTTTTGCACAATTTTTGAATTGAAATATTATTATTAAATACTTAAAATGAATCAACCAGTTTGTAATTTTCTTAACTACTAAATAAAAATTCCTAATTAACTTTAATGTTATTTTAAAATAATTCGAACTAAATCTTGTTAATAGATTAAAAATCTAAAAAATATTTTTCTTTTTAAAATCTTGTAATAATTTTCTTTTATTTAATATCATAATACTAAGTTTAAATTTATATTTATAAATAATTATTAAAATCATAAAGAACTTTATCAATTTCACTAATATTTTAACAATTCTTATTATCAGTAAAGCATTTTACAATAATAATTTATAAAATTTTATTATTTTAAATGTTTTAAATATCATTTATTAAAGAAAAATCTTTATAAAAGTTCACACAAATGAATTCCCTCAAATATTCATCATTACAATGTGCAAATTTAAAATCTTGAAAAGAACTTTAATCATTAATATTCATTAATCTTACTTGAAATTAAAAATATTATTTTTATTATTATTATTCATATAATACATGAGAAATTCCTTATATCATAAAAGCCATGCTTATTTAGGAAGATTTGAGCTAAAGTTATTATTATTAATCATAGCGTTAAAATTATTAAGAAATTTTAGGAACGAAATTATTACCAAAATAGTTGATTATTAATAATATAAAATAAGTTAATCCAAATGAAATTAATATTAATGAAAATAAAGTACCTATTAAAGTTTGTTTCTTTTATGCCTTGCCTTCTATATAAAAATAAAATGGGTCAGCGAATAAATCTAGTTTTTTTATTATTTACATTTATTAATTAAATAATAAAAAAAATTATATTTAAATTTTTTATTTCAAATAAAAATGTTTTTAATAATTTATTACTTTTTAAATATTAATTTTTTATTTTATTCAAATTTATAACGATAATAACATCTAATATAATAATGTATAATAATAAAAAATACGAAATTATTTAAAAAAATATAATATTTTTTACAAATATCTGATGTATTTATATTTTATTTTAATAATTCTTCACTTACTTTAATAACACATATTTTTTTTATGATTATTGGAAGCTTATAGTTTATATATATTGTATAAAATAATAAATATCTATTTTTAAAAATATTTATTATATTCATCATTTTTATATATTGAAAAAAAAATATTGTTTTTATTTTATTTAATTTTTATTTTTGAATATTAAAATTACAAATTTAATTTATAAATATTTTTAAAATATTAATAAATTTTTATTAATAATAATATTATTTTAAAATCCTTTAGAAAAAACATAGAAACAATTATTATTAAAAAAATAAGAGATATAAAAAAAAAATCTATTGTATTTTAAAAAATAAAAGCAAATAAAAAAAAAATTATATAAAATGTTAGGGATATACGACAATTTATGGAAGGCATTTATACGTCCAGCACGCTAAACATATGAAGATTCCGATTTAGGTTATTAAAAGCAAAACTATTAAAATTACTAAGCAATAAGACATGATTATTAAGTTTAAAATTAAAAAAATATGTATTTAAAATGCTCTTTATTTGAGCCAATCAATATAAAAGATCCTGAAATTCCTAATAAATTTCCATGCGTAATATATTGTCATGGAAATAGCGGAAGTAGGCTAGATGCTTTAGAATATTTAGAGTTTTTAATTCCTTTAGGAATAGGTTTATTTTGTTTCGATTTTATGGGAAGTGGACAAAGTGAAGGTGAATATGTAACCTTAGGATATAATGAATAACATGATTTGTAAGAAATAATAAAGTTTTTGAGAAAAAAAGAAAATATTTCATCAATATCTATATTAGGTAGAAGGTAAATGTTAATTTATAATATTTTTAAAAATTTAAATAAATATTATTATATAAATTATTTTACATTTTTTTTATCATTTTTTTTTTAAATTATTAAACAATAAAATAGAATTATGATAATAAAATAAAAAAATAAAGACATATATAATTGTTTAAAAAAATAAAAAATTATATAGATAATAAAAGAATAATATATGATATGATAATAATATATGAATATAAGAATAAATATATATATATATATATATATATATATATATTTATTTATATATATATATATAAAATATTAGTATGGGTGCTGTAACAACTATTTTATATACAAGTAAAGATTAAAATTTCGCTTCTATTGTTTTAGATAGTCCTTTTTCTTCATTAGAAAAATTAGCTTTAGATTTAGCCAATAGCAAGTTTATGCTACCTAATTTTATTTTAAAAGCATTTTTAGGTTTAATCAATAAATCAATTTAAAGTAGAGCGAATTTTACATTAGATTAGATTAATTTGACTAAGATTATTTAAAATATTCATATTCCTGCTTTGTTTGTCGCTTCAAAAGAAGATAAATTAGTATCTTATGAACATTCTGAAATATTACAATCATTATATAGAGGATAATATCAAGTAAAAATTATTACAGGAGATCATAATGGTTAAAGACATCCTCCATATAAAAAATATATAGCTGAATTTTTTTAGAAAAATATTTACGACTATTAATAGAAACATATAATTAATATGTAAAATAAATAAAAGGTAATAAATTTAACACAAAATTATAAAAAATAAATTACAAAAAATGAAAATTTAAACAGTAAAAAATATTAATAATAATAATAATAATAATAATAATAATAATAATAACTATAAAATTAAAATTTTATATCTTCATAAATATAATAAAAAATCTAACAAAATTAATAATAGTAATAATAATATGAATTTTAAATTTCTAATTCGCCTTAAAATAATTTTATTTAATAAAATTTTTAATATATTCAAATGAATGTTTAATAGAATTATAATAGTTAATTTTATAATTATAATAATAATAATAATTATCATTTTGATTAAAAATAAAACAAGTATTAATGCTCACCTATTTTATAAAAATAATAATAATTTAATTAAAATTATTTATTTAAACCCGAAATTTAAAATATAGATAATATTATTGATAATTAAAATATTTAATTTTCTTAATCCTAATTTTAAAAATAAATATTAGTTTAATAGGATTTTTTTATAAATTAATTTTATGAAAATACTCAAAAATTTAAAAAGAAAAACTATTCAATTACATTTGAAAATCAATATAAAAAATAAGACTTTGATGTACATTCTTAATCATATAAAAGTTAATAACAAAAAAAATATTTTTAATCATAAAATTATTTATCAGGATCAAATATTTAAATATAAGAAAGTAAAAGTTCATCAGATTGTAAATATATTTCATTGAAAAAAAATTCATCTTTAAAATAAGAATTAACATTTAAAAAAAATTAATAAGAAAGTAAAAATTAGTCAGAAATTTTAGATTTTGTATAATATAAAAAATCACATGAGTTAAATAATTCAAGAAGAAATTCTCGTATATAAAATGATTCAAGAAAAAACTCATTTGAATTTAAGCATTCAAGAAAAAATTCTTTAGAAAGTAATAAATCATATACAAGAAAAATTTCATAATAAAGTTAATTTAGTTATGAAAAATAAAATCAGTAATTTAGTAGTATAAATTAAAAGAACGATTCTAAAATAGAATCTAATTTTAATATCACATATAATAATAATTTTTAAACATAAATTTACTAAGAAAAAAAATATACATAAGATTCTTTTCTTTAAAAAGAATAAGAATAAGAATAATAATTTACATAATCATAATAATTTGAATAAGGATAAAAGTTTAGATAAGAAGTGAAATCTTTTTAATAATAAAAATATGATTAATAAGATTCTTAAAGTTCATAAGAAAAAAAAATTAATAGAAAATATTATAAAATAATATTCATAATTTATATGATCAATATTAAAGTGAAAATAGTTAATATGAAATAAATACTTAATATTAAAAATACCTTAACTAAAATAAAAAAATATTTTAATATAAAATAATTGATATAGAATAGTTTTAAAATGATAAAAAGAATTCAAATCATTTTTAATATTGTTAATAATAAAATTAATATAATAATAATTCAAAGATAGAACAGAAAAACGGAATATAATCAAATAACTTCAATATAAATTTATAATAATCAACTCCAAGAGATCAAAATAACATTTAAATATGTCTTACAGAAGCACAAGATACTAATGATACAAAAGAATGTAAACAATTTAATAGTTCCTCTAATATAGGAACATGTAAGAACAGTTAAAAATATACAAAAACCGTTGAGCTAAACCTAAGAAATGAAGCAAATTAATTAAATACAAAGAAAAAATAAACTCCTAACTTCTAATATATAGATATTTTTAAAAAATCTGAAAAAAATCAATCTCCTTAAAAAAACTAAAATAATAAATCATAAAATACTTATTAAAATAAAAATATTAACTATAAAATATAAAATAATTAATAAAAAGTATCAACACCTATTGTTAACTAAAATAAAAATAATGGTAGGTTAAGTTAATAAAATACTTCAAATACATCTGTAAGTCCAATAAATATACGAGATAATAGAAAAAAGGAAATTAAATAAATAAATAATTAAAAAGGTTTTACATAAATCTAAAATAAATTTTCTCCTATCAAAATAAAACCATAAGAAAATAGTAGCAGATATTAAAGTAATTTAAACACATAATAAAAATTTAAGTAAAATTTCAAAGAAAGTTAAACACCATAAAATATTAAAAGAAAAAAGTGAAATATAAAAATAATATATATAAATAAAGAAATAGAAGTAAAATTATATTATTAATAATATTTTATTTTTATAAAAATCTTTTATATTTTTATTTAAATAGTTTATAAATAATATATATATATATATATATATATATATATTTAATTAATAATAATTTAAAAATAAAAATAAAAAAAATTACAATAAATGGATTCAAAATAAGAATTAGATAAATAAAAATAAAATGTAGATATTAAATTATCAATAAAATTTACAAAATAAATTACCATAGAAAAGGAGTTCTATATAAAGCAAATTGTATTTATTGATAAAAATTTAATATCAATTTTTTACAGTAATAATTAATACACAGTTTATTGTTTAATTGAAAATTCTCCAATAAAAACTGCTATTTTAGACTATAAAACAATCAAGAATATTCAAGTTTTTGAAAAAAATATAATTTTTTATGAATAAGTAAATGAAGTTTTAGTAAACTATGATTTATTAGACGAAAAGGAAATACAGATAATATTTTTTAAAGATAAAATAATTTGCCATAATATAGATTTTAAGATAATAAAAGAATAACTTTTTATTTGCTATGAAGTTCAAGATTTAAAAATAGATATGAATAGCTAGAAGTTCAGTGTTTAAATATACGATATATAAAAATAGGAAGAATAGTATAAGTTTGTTGCTTAAATTTAATATTTTTTTTTGGCCGAATAAAATTTTTGTGATAAAATATAAATATTTTTAAATAAAAGAATTATTTTATATAATCATTCGCTAAAAAATACTTAAGATTTTTATTTTTATTATTATTAATATTTTAATTAAAAATTATAATTATTCTAAAAGGGTCCTTTATATGGATAAATACTTTGCTTTCTTGGATTTTAAAAAAGCGATAGTTTAGGAATTTTAGTAAATCTAAATTGTGAATAGTAATTTAAGTTTATTTTACTAGATGATAAGGAAAATTATGAAGAAAAATAAATTCAAATTTAATTTGAAAAAAAGCTTGGGATGTTAACTCAAGTTTTTTCTTTTGTAGATGATAGATATTTGGGATTATAATTATAAGATTTTTAAAATGGTTTATAAAATTTAATTTACGATATATATTAATAAAGAATTGTTAATTATTTATAACCTTATAATGTCATTGGCTTTGATAAAGATTTTTTTTAAAAAAAATATATTTTGTATAAAGATGAAGATGAAAGTATTGAATAAACAGAATTGAGCATTACCTATTTTGTTAATTTACGAAATTTTTTAATGCATGGATTTGAATAAAATGGAATTTTAGATACTTATGGATAATTAAACTGTAAATAAATTATAGACATGATCACAGGAAATTAATATTGAAGAAAAAAACAAAATATTATTATATTTTAATTAATCAATTAAAAATAAATATAATTTGAATTAATTATTAAAAAAGATTTTTAAAAAAATTTATTTACCAAAACAAAATTTCTATAAATTAAAAATAATTTTTTATTTTTAATTTTTGGGAAAAAAATGTGTTTTTTATATTAATTATATATTGATTTTATTTTAAATTGTAAATTTTGTTTGCTTGTTAAAGCATACAATAAATAAATTTATAGTTTTTATTTTTAAAAGTTTCCTTAAAAAAAAAAATAGTTTAGTAAAAATAAATCTTTAACAAAAACAATTTGTTTATAATAATTATTTGCAATAAAAAAATTTCATTTTTTATAATGCATTATGTATTTATTTAATTATATAGAAGTTTAATTTTTTTAAACATCAATTAATTAACTTTTATCAACATCAATAAATTAATTTTTATCAACTTTTAATGAAATCATATATTAACAAAAAACTGCCTAAAATAAAGAAAAGCATACTCCAAGTAAATCCTACATCTTTATTATATTTATTAGCAATTACTAATTATTTATTGGCTCCATCAATATTATTTGTAGATTTCTAAGCATCCTAATAAACTAAATAAAAAAAATAAAAAATTTATTTATAAAAATAAATAACTCTAAAAAGTAGTTTAATCTTATTATTAAAGTGTTTCTGAAAAGCTATTTAATAATTAAACGAATTCTTATATTTATGTATTTATAGAATCTATTTTTTATTAATCACATTAAAATTCTTTCTATAACATTTTATTTTCTTATTCTAGTTCTTAATGTTTAGAATCTAAACCATTAGACTAACTATTTCCTTCTAAATCTTCTTGTTTTTCTCTTTTTTTTTTATTTAAAACGATTTTATTGCTTTCATTTTAACTCAATAATCTTTTTTATTTTTAAGTTATAATATTTTAAAATATATATATATATATATATACTTTTATAATCTTAATTATTATTATTATCTATGTTATTAAAAACTCTAAAAATAATTACCGACTTCTTTTAATTATTATAATAAACAATCTATAGATGATTTTATATGCATAGCTTCGCTTTTTATTTTTTTCAAATTTTTTTTTTTTTTTTTTTTTACGTTTTATTTCTCGCTTTATAAGTGGAGTTTTCTCCATAAAATTTGCTCTTCAATTAATCTATTTTATCACTTATTTTTTAGATTGATTATCTTTTATTTTTTTTATAATATAATTTTTTTTTATAAAAAATAAACATAATTTACCTAACCTAAAAGTCTAATTCTTCTCTTTATTACTCAGTAAATGCATTTTTTCTTTTATATAAAAATCGAAAAATTGAAGATTTTTAATTATTATTTTTAAATAATTTTACTCAAATGAAGATGTACAAAAATAGCTTTATTTACTTTCATTTAAAACATTTTGAATAGTTTTAATACTAATAATCTTTTTATATTATATTATTAGAAAAAAATATATATAAACAAAAATATTAATTTGATTGAAATTACTATATCTTTAGATATAACATTGAAAAGTTCTTATTTTTCAGTAATTTACTTTTAATTTTTATATTTGCTAACTTAATGTTCACTTGCTTCGCTTTTAATTTATTTTGTAATATCTAAAATCATATTTTTTTAATTATTTTAAAATAATTTTAAAGAAAAAAGCAATTTATAAATTATAAAAATAATATTTATAAATTTTGTTTATATATTATAATTGAATATTTACATATATAAAAAAATATAAAATTATAATAATTTAAAATCAACTAATTTTCTATCCTTCATACCATACTCCTTCTTTTTCAATATCATTTGTATTTTTATATTTACCTTTCCCATGTTACTTTCCATTAAACCAATAACCTTTATAGACTTTCCCATCAGGCCAATAAAACTCTCCATAACCTTATTTTCTAAAAAAAATAAAAAAAAACACATATTAATAAATACTTATCCTCAAAATATTCCCCTACATATTTTCTTCCATCAGGCCAAAAAAACTATCCTTCCCCATGCATTTTATTGCATTTCCAATCTCCCATATAAATTCTGTTATCACTCCACCTATATTATCCTATCCCTTCAATATCATTATTCTAAAAATTTCCATGATATTAACTCCCATCAGCCCATGAGAAAATTCCTTCTCCATGTTTTGCCCCCATATAATACATTCCTTAATAACTAGAACCATCTATCCACCTTTCAATACCCAACCCATGTTATTTATCCTTATACCACTACCCTGTATAACTTGCACCATCCCTATGTATATAAATACCATCTCCATGTGCTTTATCGTCTATCCATTAACCTTCATATACATCGCCATCTCCATGTATTAGTCTTCCTCTTCCATTTGCCATATCGTTTTACCAGTAACCTTCATATATAGATCCATCTGGCCATATTTATTTTCCTCTGCCACATCTTTAGTTATTTTTCCATTAACCTATATAATATCTTTATTTTTATATTTTTTTATTTAAAAATAAAGATAAAAAATTACACATTTTATTCTATTTGAATTGGCGATAAATATTATAAATCTTAATTAAAATCATCATTTTCATCATAAATAAAATCACCGAGCTTTTCTAAAACTGTTCTTGTAAAATTATTAGAATAATCTGGAAGCCAAATTTCCTATTAAATTAATTTTTGCTTATTGAACTCGTTAAAAGGTTTATTTTGATTTAATTGATTTTTTTTAAAGCTTGATTTATTTGAATTTTGCTAAAAATAATTTCGATTGTAATTTTCCTTTTCTGCAGAAATTAATTCGTATTAAATTAATGAATTTTATTTTTTGCTAGTCATTTAATAGTTTTTATCAATTACATTTTAATCATCACATGAACAGGCATTTCCCATTGTTTTTATTGATTATTTTATGATAAATTTTGAATATTTTTAAACTTTTTTTAATTGAAATTATGTTAACTAATATATATATTTATATATTTTTTTATGATTTTTATATTTTATTTTTTTAAGGAATGTTTAAAAATATAAATTATTTATTTTATCAATATTTTTATATAATATTAATTCATTTAATATATAATATATTTTATATTTAAATAATATTTAAAATTATATTGAAATTACTTTAAAATAAGATTTTCGTTTTAATAATAATTATTAATTTTTATTAATTAATTCTCATAAAATTAAATTATAAATTATATTAAAAAAATAAAATATATAACAAAAAAAAAAAAGCATTAAAAAAGGTAATTAATAATGAAAAATATTAGATTTTATTTATTAACTATAAATAAAAAAATAATATAGTAAAATGTTGAACAATTAGAAATCTTTGAATTGTACTTAAAAAAACGAGGTTAATTATCAATAATCTTAATAAATAAATTTATTATTATTATAATAATAATAATAATAACAAGTATTAAAAATATGATTATTATTATATAATAAATTATATATATATTAATAAAACAAT
The DNA here is from genome assembly GCF_000220395.1 of Ichthyophthirius multifiliis. Taxonomy (NCBI): domain Eukaryota; phylum Ciliophora; class Oligohymenophorea; order Hymenostomatida; genus Ichthyophthirius; species Ichthyophthirius multifiliis. The sequence goes on from NW_004086419.1 coordinate 14,804, forward strand.
AGAATTTATAAGGAAGTGAGTAAAATTAAAATCCGAATTAGGGTATATAATATAAAAATATCGATTTATAAAAATATATATATATATTTATATTTAGGTAATAGTGACGAATATAATTTATAATATTATTAATAAGAAGCTTGTAGACTTTACATTGCAAATGTAGTTTTAACAAACTAAGTATTTATTTTATAATAAATAAAATATTTATTTTATAAAAAGGTTAAAGAATTGCTATAAGAAAAAAATGATTTATTGATAAAGTATTAAAAATTAGAAGTATAAAAATTATATTAAATTATTAAAAAAAAAATTGATTAATAAAATATATATAAAGAAATTTTAAAAATATTAATTTAATTACTTTTGTTTTAAATATTATATGTTTTAAATTAAATAAATATATATATATATATATAATATTAATTTATTTATATATATATATTTATAGTTTTTATTTTTATTATAGAAAAATAATAGGACGAATAATTAAATCTAGATGAAGAAAGAAGAATTAGACATAGAAGAGCCGCGCATGAAATAGAAAGACATTATAAATGTTTTTCTGAAAGCTGTGCTAAAAAATATGGATCTGAAGGTTCATTAGCTTAACATATAAAACTAAAACATCCAGAATTATATTAATAAATATCTTCAAATATATCTCAAAGCTTATAAGGAGGAAATGATAAAAGTGTAGTCTAAAAAACTGAAAATAGTGATAGTTAAACTAGTTAATCATAAAATGAATAAAGCCGTAATTAAAAATATAATTTTATTATATAAATTTTAATTTAATAAAATAGAAAGCTTAAAAAATGATAAATGAAAAAAATACATTAAAAAAAAATATTAAATTTATTTTTAATTATTTTTATAATTATTTTGTAAAAAATAAAAATTTAAAACTAATTTTTTTTTAAAAAAAAATCATTAACTTTTCAATAAACTTTTTATCAAAATCATCATATAATATAATATAGACTATAATCATATTTTACACACAAAAATCTTAGTGTATATTTATTTCCTAAACCTATTAAAAAGAAGGTATATATAGTAATCCGATATGCTATTTAAGATTTTTATTCACCTTATAGAACGATTAAAAAATTCCTTTATTTTTAAATTTTTCTTAAAAAATTTAAATCTTATTAATTGTCTTCATTTAAATAAAAAAATGTTTAATAACTAAAAGTAAATAAATATATTTTATTTTGTCTTAAATTTATCATTAAGAATTTCTTTGATATGTTAAAATGAACGAAAACAGAATTAAAAAAATAATACATTACTTAATATTTTAAAATAATTTTTTTTTTTTAATAATATAATAAATTAATTTAAATATATATGTTATAGACATTTTCATATTATTTGATATAAAATTTTAATTAAAAATTTTTCAATTACAAAAATATAAAATATAAATTAATATATTTTCTATCATAATTTAAAATTAAAAAGTAATAATATATATATAAATATACATATATATAAATACATATATATATTTATTTTTAAAATAAAAAATATATCCAAACTTAAATTAATTAATTTTCTATTTTTTAATTAAAAAACAAAAGAAATTATTTTCATATTTTAATTTCTAAAGAAATTTTAATCATATTTAAAATATTTGGATCTGACGAAGACCTTTCCATTGGAATAATCAAGAAGCCTCTCCTCACATAAATAAATATTTAAAAAAAACTCTTTGTTAAATACATATAAACTAAAATAAAAGAAACCAAATAAACGGTACCTCCTATTGAATATAAAAGAATTATTTAATAACTTTATTCATCAATTAAACTATTTATATTTTCATATAAAATTTCCGTTATTTTTTCTATTAAAATAAAATGCAAAAAATTTACTTCAGTTTCCTATTAATAAACTCCCTAGTTAACCTATTAAGTAATAAAATTAGTAGGATTAACATAATCTTTATTTCTGAACATTTAAATTAAAGATGATATCGAACTTTAAAATCCTCTATTAATTATTCCTTCCAAAGCATTATAGCAAACATTCATTTCATAAGTGTTAAAAATTTCAGATCTTTAGCAATTTCCGGATTAATTTATTAGTTAATCAAGCTATTTCTATAAATCAGACTATATAGAAGAATTAAGAATAGCTTATTAAAAATCCTAAGAAAAATAATCATAAGACTAACTTAAATGTGTTTAATATTCTTTTAACCAAACACCATATTCTGCTTATGTAAATAATTATATATTATAATTTTTAAAAACATATTAGTTTGTAAATATATCAGATGAAACTACTGCAACAGCATAATTATTTGCAGATTTCATAAATTAAAAGTTTTAATCTGAGCTATATATAGTTAAAGATTTTTAAAAAAACATTATTATTTATCCCTATAAAAAAAATATATATATATTTAAAAATCAATAAACATTATAAAAAATTACTATAATTCCCAATATTGAACACATAACCCAAATAAAAATAACAGCAAGAATTTTCGGTGCAATATTGATAGTTTAATCATTAGTTCTATCACTTAAATAGATATTTTTTTTCTTAGTGATATGTTTTTGATTATTTTTATTATTATTTTACTAATTTTATTATTCATCATCTTCTAAAGAATTACTAATTTACCAATAATTACTCAACAAATATTATTAATTTTGACTTTTTATTTATTATTGGGTGATTCTAGAAATTTAAATTTCCTTAATAGCTTCCTTTTCCGTTATATGTGAAATCAATTTCAAAAGTTTTTCTTTTTTCTATTTAATGTCAATAATCCCATTAATAATCATAATAATAGAAATAATAATAAGCGCCTAAAATATAAAATAAATAATAATATTAAAAATATTAATTTTATCGATTTCATTATCAAGATTCTTTTTTAAATTTTCATTTAACTAAATAAGTCCTAAACTCAAATCTTACACATTATAAATAATTTTCTATTAATATTAATCTACACTCAATTATTTTTACATATTATACATATTAAAAACATGAAGCAAATTCTTAATATATTCGACCAAATTAACCTTCAAAATATAAAAAATACCCTCCGAATTTTTCTTAATAACTTAAGTTTCGACCATATATTCCTTAAAAGATTTCTAATATTCATATTTTTACACTTCATTTAAAAAAGCATTAAAGCTTTCATAAGCTTTCCAAAAAGCCTAAATACTACTAGTTTAAGCGTACTAAAAATATTCCTAAACAGGTTTCTTTTCTAAATATTTCATTTACATTTACAAATTCATAAAAATAACTTATTAGCACACAGGAATTAAAATTTTTGTAGAAAAAAATGTATTTTTTAAATTTTCCTTAAAAAAAAAATATTAATCTAAGTATAAGTAACCGCTGCAATTACAAAAATCAAAAAAATCGAAATTTAACTAAAAAGTTCCATTTTAACTAACTTAACACAATAGGGATAAGAACTATCATTTGCAAGTTTATTTATGATTTTTAAGCTATTAGTAATCACAGTTTTTTACATATAAATTTTTTACTAATTAACTTTTCCGAAAGTTCTTTAATTTGATTTATCCATTAATTCTTTTTCTTAAAGATTATATTAAAGATTTGAGTCAAAACTGCTAATAGAACGATTTAGATCTTATATAGAAATAAAAGACCGTTCTAAATTCTATTTTTCGTTATCTAAACAGATTTTTTCTTAATCACTATCTTCTTCGTCACTATCTTCTTCCTCATCTTCATCTTCGTCTTCGTTTTTGTTTTTGTTTTTGTCTTCATCATCGTATTTTATGTTTTATTCGTAATTTTAAAAATTTGACTTTTTTAAGTTTTCGTTATTAATTTATTCTTACAAACTAACGCTTTCACAACTTTAGATTACTTATTAATTAATTTTTAATAAATTTATTAAAGATTGGTTTTCGTTATGTTATTTATGTAAAGGAGATCCAATAGTGCCTAATTCACTTTCTTAAAATTACCGAGGTGTGATATCTAGATTTTAATTTGAAAAAGCTGTTTTTTCTTCAATCATATTTCTTGTAGTATCATTTTGGTCATTTTAAATAGTTTATTCCTGTTGAATTATGACAGATTTTCGCATTGGACGAATATTATCGTTTTGCCTTTTTTTTATATTTTGATAAACTTCGACTATAGAAGAATGCTATTTTTTTAAAGAGGCATACGAGCTTTTTTTTTATTATAATTATTGACTTTGTTGCAGAATTTTAGAAACCATTCTTCCTATTGATTTTTTGCTATTTTTATATAAGCTTATTCCATTAATTTCTATTATATAAATTTTCTCATTGAAATTTTTCTAGTTTTCGTAATAAAAAATGCTAGTTTAGTTAACCTAAATTTAAATATCAACATTACAAACTTCTTTATCGAAATACTTCTAATACATTTTTTATTTTATTTCTATTAAAGTGTCATCTTCAAAATTTTAAAAATTAATTCGATTCTATTAACTTTCGTTTTTTTAAATATAATGAATTCCTTTAACATTCCAACTAAATCTATATTATTATTTTAATTATTTAAAAAAAAAATTATGAATATCAATAAAATACCAAATGGAATAAACAATCTAAATTATTTATTTTCTGATTTTCTATCTTTTAAATTTGTAATATATTACATTACAATAGTAGAGAATAAAATAATATTAGCTTAATAAATATCCTAAACTTATAATTAATCGTAACCTAAAGTTGATTATAAAAATAAAAAAAACCTTCAGTAACACCACTAATCCATCCTCCTTAATTGATAATTATATAGTCTAGGGGGTCTTTAAACTTAAGAAACGCTCCGTAAAATAATAATTCTTAATGTATATTGTTTAAATGTATATCAATAATTAAATATGTGGTAAAAATAAATCCATTTTTATTAATTCCGAATACTAATCGAAAGTTATTCAAAACTCGAGGCTAAAAACCTCTAGTCAATTAAAATATTATCTAATCATGTACTTTCCCGAAAACACTTGGCATTAAATTCTTTTAAAAGGTAAAAAAAGTATTTAAATTTATAAAAAAAAATATTATAAATATAAACAAGAATACATAAATTTTATAATATATTTAGATTTAACTGAAAATATAAATATGAAATAAAATTTATAATATAAATAAAATTTTCTGATAAAATTTAAAAAACAAAAATAAAAACAAAAAGTATATAATAAATATATGAAGAATTTATATAAATAAAAATATTAATATCTTTATATATATAATATTAAATATTTAAGATATATATTAAAAAATATAAATATATATTTATATATTTTTATATATTAATTTACATTTATCGAATTAATAGAAGAAAATTCTTATTAAGAATACCCGAAAAACTAAGGAGTCCTTTAAGATGTTTATACAATTTTACTTAATCCATTTTTATAAGAAATTAAAATAAAGTTACAATCACCATTTATATGTGAAAAAATAGTCATTTAATTCTATTCTTTTTCCTTATTATTTATATAATTTAAAACAATTGTATTTTTAATTTTTTTACATTATCTATAATTATTAAATTTTATATATGTTTTTCATAAAAATCTGTTTAAAAAGGATCATTTAATATAATACTTCTTATAATAATAAGTAATTGAATATAATGAATATTTTATTATTCTTTATTAAACAATTAGGATAATTAATTTTCAAATTATTACGTATTTATAATCAGTTTTGTTAATTAGACTTTAAAATCTTCCTATTTATCATATCCTTCTATTAAATGGCCCATAATAGATATTTTTTCTTCTAATAAATTATGTATATGTTATTTATAATATTCAATGATTTAATTAGAATTTACAAACTGTCTAAAAGTTATTTATTATTTTAAATTTTCAGTATTTTCTTTTTTTTTGGACATTCTAAGCTCATAATAATAATTTTATATCTAATTCTCTATCATATAATGGAAAGAATTCATTATTATTTAAGTTTGTCTATTAAAATACTTCTTATAATATTTTTTTTGATAATATATAGCCTTTACATATCTTTATCTTTCAAAAATTAAGAAAATTAAATATTTAAATAATAATTCAAAGCATTAAAAATCCTATATATATAAAAAATATATTTAATTTAAAATAAAATTATATAAAATAAATTTTTTTATTTATATTAAAATAATAAAATAATTTTTTTTATTTTTAAATAAAAATATTTATATTAATAAAATAAATATTATATATAGATAAATATTTATATATTTATATATAATATATTATAAATATATAATAAATATATATAATATATATATATAATATAAATATTTATATATATATATATAATTAATTATAAAAACCTTTTTTAAAGAATCTATTTCTATTGCTTATTCTATATAATATTCAATATAATCAATAATAAATTATTAAAATTATTAAAAATCCTCTTTATATAATGCATAAATTTATATATTTTTTTTTTCAGGAAAAGCATTTTTTTTAAGTAGAAAACAAGGGCATTTTTTATTAATACATACATTAAAATGTGTTGAAAAATATCCCATAACAACCACATAAGAAAACTCATTATTCTAACTTTATTAAACTAATCTATACATTTATTAACAGAACCCAATAATTAATTTTGAATCTTTTATTTAATTCAAATTTATAGCATCAAAGTAGACTTTTCTTATTTAGTTTCCTGTGTGAATATAAGAAAAGCAAACAATAATAAAAAAAGCAATCAAAAATTCAAAAATAATATCATTTTAACCAAAAAAATTTATTTAATTATTCATAAAAACAATAACTATGGACAAAAAATAACTCAAAACACATGTTTTTTAAACAAACTATTTATAAAAATCACACTAATAACTATTTACAATCATTATCTAATAAATCAAATACATACTTATTACTATTCCTACAATAAAATTTCCTATATTAATTTTATATGAATTAAATAGTACTTATAAAATATCCAAAATTATTAAAATAATTTAATTTTCCCCTACTTTTGGTGCTAATTAAAACTAACTAGAAAATTCAATATCTATATATATATAACCAATAATAATTATAATTAATACAGTTAAAAAAATATCTATAATAATAAAAATATAATACACAATTTGTTAAAATTATAACACATCAACATATTATTATAAAATTATATTTATAAATAAATCTAATTTCGCTGATGTAATATATTTGGAATTCCATATGCAATAAAAAACTGCATATGAAATATAATTATTCTTGATATTTATATCTTTAAATAAATTTTCGGGGTCATATTTTGATATTTTATAAAGTGAAAATATAAAAAGCAAATCTATAAAAATCAAAAATATTAAGCTGTATAAAAAAGAAAATAATTTTAATTTGTTTTGTATTGAAAACGGACGGAAAATCATTAAAAATTAATAAAATATATCATAAAATCCCTCTTAATTATTTTCTTAAAATAAAGTTCCTTTGAATAAGCTAAATAATTAAAGATAATATATTATATTCTATATTGTATAATAAAATTTTCCATATTTATTTTAATTGGTTTCTATAAAAATAAAAAAAAATTGGGATGATAAGGATTTCATTATATATTAATCCATTTTAATTCTTTTTTTTGTTTATTATTAACTAGTATTTTTTATAAATAAAAAATATATTTATTTATTTATTTATTTAATAATAAATAGTAATACTCTTGAAAATATTTAAATTATATATATATTAAAAAAATAAAAATGTAAATAATATTTACATATATAAAAATATAAATACAATTTTTTTAACTAAATTATTTTAAAAATATAATAATAAATTAAAGATTAAAATTTTTAAATTAAAAAATAATTCTTTTATATATAACATATTATTAAATCAAATATTTTTTAATAATTTATCTTAAATAATAATAATTTAAAAATTTGGAAAAAAAATTACAAAATTTATATTTAAATAAGTTTTATTTATTTAAAAAAGTAGTAAATAAATATAAATATATAAATATATAAATATATAAATATATAAATTTAGAAGTATTTATAAGTTTCTTTTTTTCGTTATTTTTATTAATATGTTTTTTTATTTAAAAAAAATTTTAAATATAATACTTATTAAATTTAGAAAAATTTTTATTTTATAATATTTTTTTTTTTTATTATTTAATAAAAAATTTCTAATATTTATTAATTAAATTCATAAATTTAACATCTAAAATATGCATTGATACATATATCTATAAAAATATTTTAATATATTATTAACATATCATAAGTTATAATTTTTATAAATTTCCATATATATGACTAATTTTTACTTTAAATATTTTAAATTAGATTTTTTTATTTTATTTTAATTAAATATTTTTAATATATTTTTTTATTTCTTAAAATTAATAATAATGTTTTTAATTAATCTATTAAATTTTGCTAATTTATAGATAATATTATTGTTAATCTAATAATACAATTTATTAGTTTTTATTAATTTTTCAATTGATTTATTATTTTATTTAATTAATTACAAATATTAGTTTTTATACGAAAAATTATATTCATTGTATTTTTAGACTATATAGATTAGTTTTGAAATATAATTAAAATTATAAAGAAATAATAAAAAGATAAAATAAAAACATTTACATTAATATTAAAAAAAGTATTGAATTTTATAAAAAAACTAATAAATATTTATAATTCAAAAAAAATGTTTATATATATGTTTTCAATATTAAAAACTCCTCTTAAATAGAGGTAATTATAAAGAATTTAAAGATATATTTCTAATTAAACCTTGTGATGCATTAATATTATAATTTTTATAAGGAAAAATTTATCCATTATTATTTTATTAAATATTACAATCATCTTAATTTTAATTTTCATAATTTAACTTATTATATTAACTAATTTTTTATTTTAATCTTCTCAATTTAAAAAATAAATAAACTAACCAAAATACTAAATAAAAACATATGATTGCGAATGAAATAAGAGCTTATTTTTATATAAATAAATATATATATATATATATATATATATAAATATTATTAATTAAAAATTAAAATTACTTTTCCAAAATACATTATAATAATAATCATTAAAAGATATAAATGTTGAATAAGAAATTATTAATTAAACAATTTCTTATTAATATACACCTTATAAAAAATTATTTATTATCAATAATTATTGAGAAATTTTGTTTTTCTATATCTTCGAATAATGCTTCATTTTAGAAATTAATTTTTTAACTTTATACTTTATTATAAAATATTCGTGGATTAGATAAAAAAGGACAATGTCTTAAATTATAACTATTTACTATTTTTTCATAGCATGATATTTCTTAATTACCTTATAATAGATAGACATTAAATATAGTACTATCTATTGGATTTTTTCTTTATATATTAATTTCGGATGAAAAAAAAACAGATCCATGTGTATTTATGTAATCAGATTGTTAATAATTTATATTTATTCTATATAATTAATTCTATTAAACATTAATAGAATTTTATAATTAAAATTAAAGACATTGAAGCATTTATATTATTTTTAATAAAAATAATGTCAAATAAAAATATACCATTTTTTATAAAAAAAAACAAAGAACAAAAGCAAATTAAATAATTAATATTTTATTATAATAAAAATATAATAAATATATATTGATTGTTAAAAATAAATAAATATATATTATAAAATAATTAGATTATATATATAATATAAAAAAATAAAATTATTATTTATATATATATATATATATATATATATATATATATATATATTTATTATGTTTTTTTTTAATTCTTATAATATTACTTAACATTATTATTTTAACAAAAAAACAGCTAAACATATTCAATGACAATGTTATATTTTCTATATTTAAACATAAAATCAATTAACAAACCCTTTACTATATAAAAAATAAATTTAAAAAATTTTAATATTATTTATTATAAATAAAAATATTCAATTAACTTTAATAGCAAACATATAAATACTTAAATAAATATATTTTTTTATATATTATAAATTTTTATAAATTCTTTTTATATTTTATTAAATATTTTTTTATTTTGCTATTATTATTAATTGTTTATATTTAAAATTTTATGGATTAATAAATCCTTAGATTATTATTAAAATAAAAACTTTAATATTATAATTATATATATCAAAATAATTAATAATTTATTATATTTGGTTAATATATTTATTTATTTTATGTTAAATCTAATTTTTAATTTTTATTTTCAAATTTAAGATAATTCTATTATTCTGTATTTTTTTTTTCTCGTTTTAAACTTTAAATGTCTTATTTTGATTTTATTTTTAACTTTCTATATTTTATAGAATTTTAGTTTATTGGATTTTATTTAATGATTTAATTCTATTTATATTAGACCAAAAAAGCTATTCTTAAGTTAAATTATACTAACTTTCTCTATTCATATTTTTTTTTTTAAAGAATTATAACTATTACATATTGAATAAATATTTTCGCTTTTCATTTTAATATTATTTTACTAATTAAATATATTATTTGTATTGTTATTGTTATTATTATTTATCGAATTAAAGATATATTATATTTATTTATTCTAATCTTTATATTAATTTTTAATTTAATTTTATTTAATATATAATAATGGCAAATCTTATTTTTATTTTTTTAAACTTACAAAGATTTTCTAATTGAATAAATATTGTTTTGTGAACTTTTTACCATTTTTTTATTATTTGTTTTAATTATATATTTTAATTTTTACGATCTAATTTTTATTCTGAATAAACATTTTTTTCCAAAATATTATCTTTTTTATAATTATAAAATTTCAAATAATAATTTTAAAATTATTTCAATTTGATTGCAATTCTTTTATTTTATTATAGCATTTCCTTAAAATATTTTTCATAATTATTTATTATTATTTCGACTAAACATTCCACTTAATTTTTATATTAATTTTAATTATTTATTTTTTCATCCTAACCTAATATATCGTAAGTATTTTTATATTATTTTAAATTCTGATTTATTTTTTTTGTATTGACAAAAAAATATTAATTAATTAAATAATATGTATAGTGAAATTATTCAAATCCTTATAATATTTTCTCATTATAAAATTTCTCGTTTTTGCTATTTATATCATTAGAAACTCCTAAAGGATTTTCAATTAAAACATGATATTGAATTTAAAAATTAATTAATTTACTTAATTCTCTTTGAAATTTTTGTCTTGAATTTTATTAAATATGTAAAAAAATTATATTTATATCGAATCCTTTTTAACTTAATAAGCAATGAAGTTATTCCTTAAATAAATTATTATACATGCATTATTCTTACTATATTAAATCTGCGAATCTGGGGAAATATTACTACATTTTTTAAAAGAAAATAATATTTAACTTATTAATTTTAGAACATAATTTAAACACACATTATTTATTAAAATTATTGTTTATAAAATTTTATATTTTTTAATATTTATTAAGTAACTCGTCTTCTTTTTCTTTTAATTTAAATTCGTTTTGGATTAAAATTTGGTAAATTTATTTTGTTTCTTAACTTATTTCTTATATTGATTTATTTTATTAATTTTCTATTATTTGCATTATGTATATTCTTAATTGAAAAATTATTTCCTCTCTACAATTATAAAATATATATAAAAAATCTAAATCGATTTGGTTTATTTTTATCTGTTAATTTTTATAAAATACATTCATTAGTTAATTAGCTTTAAATACTTAAGATTTCTTCATTTTATATAATAAGTAAAAAAAAAAATTGATAAATATTTTTTAAATTAAAAAATAATTTTATATAATAAATAAAAAATCATAAAAGTATATAGTTGATTATTATTTTATAATGATGATTTAAACCTAAAACTATATTTTATTGATAAATAAAAAATAAAAAATTTAATATTATTATTGTATATGTTCTTTAAAAGAAAAATGAAAAAGAAACTTAATTTTAGTTAAATTTATTTTAAAAGTTAGTTTAATAGAATAAAAAAAAACATAATATAAATGATAAATATAATTAAAAATGAATATAATATATAAAAATATTCATAATAATAATATAAAAACTTTTATATATAATTATATTAAATTATTTATTAATAAAAAAAAAAAAATTGTATCCTTAATATTATCTTTATTTCAGATTTAAATATAATTTAAAAAAATATTTTTTTTTAAATAAAATATTTTGAAATTTTTCTTTTTTTATATTATTCTTATTCTAATGTAAAAATAATTATTATAATTTTTATTAATACTTATAAAATATTTTAAAAATAAAAAAAATTAAAATTTATTATATTTATCATTTCATTATTAAAAAGTTTTTAATATATATATATTATTAGATATTTTACTTAAAAATTCTTTTTTTTAATAAGATAAAAAGATTTATTTTTATATATTTTTGATTTATTTTACAATATTTTTTATTCCAACATTTTTAAAATATAATTTATATATCGATTTATTTTCTTAATTTCAGGGTGAAAAATAAAATCTTAATTGAAATAAATCGATATTATTCGCGAAATTTTTTTAATATTATAGAAAGAAGGAAAGAAAAAAATTTAATAAAAACTAAAATTTAAATAAGCAAATAAACATGTCTTTGATATGATTTAACAAAATAATAAGAAATGTAAATTAATAATTAAAAACGATATCTATTTATATAAAACTTATTGAAATTTAAATTATAAATATACTATATCTATAAAAATTTATTTATTATATTTAAATAAAATTAAATATGAAAACAATTTATATCCAATGAAAATAAAAAAACATATAGATATTAAGCATCTATTAATATCCACTAAAAGAGGTGTCTTATATTTTTTTAAAAAAGCGAATAAATCAATTGCATAGAAAACTCTTTAATATCAATTTAATTCATAAACTGGCTAATAAATAAAGGATTATTATGCTTTTTTATCAACTAAAGTGGAGTTTTAATAATTTTGGGATTCAAAATGAAAACCTAAGCAAACAGTTTCTGGTTTAAAAAAAAGTCCAGAATTAATAATTTGATTCGGAAAAATGATTCACATTTATTTAGATAATAATTATATATTTCTGTAAAAGAAAATGAATTTCAATTGATTTATTTTCCAATAAGAAGTTAATAATATAAGTAATTTATAATACAGGATTTGAATTTGATAAAAATAAAAAGGAAAACTAAAGAACCGATTACATAAATAGTCTTTCAATATAGATCTATTCAATTAAAATATCAATATTAATATAATTTATTACTAATAAAGTCAATATAAGATTATATTATATGGAATAAGAAGAAGAAATAATCTAAAAAGCTATAGAACCAGTTGTTTTATCAAAAATAAATTACTTTATCTTTACCAAACATTTTACAAATATATGATTAAGTAGTAAACGAAAAGAAAAACATTAATAACTTTTTTAAGGAAAAAATGAATATACAGGCCGAAGAAGTCGACTAATATATTTATGATTACAATAATAAATATTAAATAGTCATTAATGATTATAAGATTAAAAAAAGTAAAAATAATAATTATTATTTTAAATAAAAAAAGAAATTAAAATATATAATATGAACTAAATTTAAATAAAATTATTCTTAGGAAAAAAAAAAATTAATAAATAAATGAAATATTGATAAATTTTACAGTTTATAATTAAATTAATAATAAAATATATATTATATTAATGTTTTGATTAAATATATAATAAAAAAAATATATATTTATTTTTTGATAAAACAAATATATATTTTTAATATATATATATAAAAATATAAATATATAATTATATATTATTATTTTTTATAATATATAAATAAAAAGATAATATATTTATTTAAAAAAAAATTATATATATTAATATATATATCTCAGAAAATAAAAAAAAAAAACAACAATAAAAACATTAATTTATATTAAATGAATATTTAAATTTTTTATTTCTTTTCACAATATATGAACTAAATTTTATGAAATAACCCACATAACAATAAAAACCATTAAATCTCCAAACATTCCTGTATAAAAAATATCAGATAATCCCAAAAAATATTCCTTTGTATTATACTTAACTTTTGTCAATAAAATAAATGAAATTATAAAAAACATTAATAAATATATTATAATCCCAGAAAAACCATTAAAACCTAATAAACCTGTTAATAAACCTGAATTTAATGCTCCATATGTCCTAAGTTATTTCATATGAGTCATATTAAATGCTAATCTTTAATCATTTATAGAAAAAGCTAATTTCTCATTTTCTAATATTTCGTTCTCCCTTTATTATGCAGTTTTTGTTGTATTAGAGTTTTAAGATTAGCTTTAACTACTGCTTACTAAAGTTGCTGCTGGTATAACTCTTTTTGGTGGCATTTTTATTTTTTGCTTAATTTTTTTTTTTAAATTTAATTAATACTTTAAGTATATCTTTTTAATATAACAAAAATATTAAGAATAATATATTTTTTAAAAAAATAAAATAAAAAAATATAAAAACTAAATTATTATATTTATATTTTTATTTAAATTAAATTTTAAAGTATATTAAACTCTATTTTTTTTATATTTATAAGTAAATATATGCATTTTTATTATAATATAAAAACTTATAACTTTATATATATAAAATTTTGTATGTTTTTATATTTAATAATAATTAAATAAATGTAATAATTTTATATTTATTTATTATATAAATAAAATTACTTGAATTATATATTATATAATAAAAAATTATATATTGTTTTATATATTTTAATTTATTTTTATTTTTTCTTATGTATGTATTGATAATGATAACTAATAAAACATTTAATAAAATCAAAATAAATTTATTAAGTTATTTAGAACAATAAAAAAGCTATAAATATTTTTCTAATAAGGAAAATTCATGAAAATATAAATTAATAACTAAACAAACAATATTAGAAAATGAAAAATAATAGCAAAACAATTAACCCGTAATATCCACATATAAGTTTAAAATAATATTTATGAAATAAATGCGAATTTATTTAATTATTATTTTTAAAATCTATATAGAAATATATATTTTGGAATAAAAGATAAGTATTATTTTTACAAAAGTCAATTTTTAATATAATTATATTATTTTCTAACATTAATAATATATTTATTTTATCGATTTTTTATATGGGGATATTTTTATGATCATTTGTAAAAAATTTTATTTATTTTTTGTTTCTTTTCTCTTTTTATAATTTCAAGATAATATTCAGTACTTTAGTATTGTTAAAATTAATTTTTCAAAAAGCTTATTTTAAATTGCTATATTTATTATATTATTGAAATTATATTCATTAACATTTTTTATAATAGCAAATATTTTATTTCTCTAAATATTTTTTATATATTAAATGTATATTCACTTATTTTAATTTTCGATTCTTTGAAACACAGATATGTCAAATTAATAATTTAACTACAAAAAAAATAAGAATATATTTACTTTTATAATTAAAATATGATTAATATATATAATGTTAGTTTTATTTAATAAATAGTTAATATTTTTATATATTTATAATAGTATTTATTTTAGTTCTCATTATATATTATTATATTAAAGGGAAAACAGATAAATATTAAAATATTTAAATAAAAATTTAATTTAATTTTATGATTATTTATTTATTTTTTTAAAAAAAAAAAACTAAAAAGATTAATTTCTATTTATTTCTCTGTATTATGTTTCTATTTTATTATAGGCGTTTTCAATATAATTATAAATAGTTAATTAAAAGTTTAATAAAATTAATTAAATAAAAAAATCATATAATATAACAACCTTTCATTAAAAATATATAAAAAGCAATATAATAAACATTAAAATTTAAATAGATAATGAAAAAAAAGGAAAGGAATATGAAATTCTATAAAATTTTTCCGTTTTCTCTGCTCCATAATCCACAAGATTATGTAATAATGGAAAATCGCTATGGAGTTAAAATATAAAAAAAATATATTTTTGTTAATAATAAATATATTATTATGAAATGACTGGATATATTTATTTATATAGAAAATAATTACAAAAAAAAGTGAAAATAATTAGATAAGATAAATTGAAATTTCATAAGGTATTTAGCAGCAATCAAATAAATATAAAAATCACAAATAAATAAAAAATTAATAGGAAAAAAATATTTCTAAATCAGTATTTTTATAAATAATAATGCTATATTAGAGCTAAAATAATAGTTATATATTATTTAAAATGAAAATTTAAAAAATATTAATAAGATCAATACTTTGTATTTTGAAAGTATTAAAAAGAATAAAATATATTAAAAAATTGAGAAAAATAGATGTTTTATGTAACCAATTGATAATAAATTAGTGAAATTTTAAGACTTTATGTAAAAAAAGGCCTTTGTTTTAAATAATTAATACTGAAAATAGTAATATCAAAATTAAAAAAGTTATTTTATGATTGGTTTAATACCAATTAATAATAAAATGATTATTTTTTTGTTTTAATTATTATAATAAAAGTTAATTAAATTTAAAATTTATAAAAATATATATTATTAAAAAATAAATAAAAAGAGAATTTATATTTTTTTAATAAAAATTAATTTCCAAAAAATTAGTTTATAATAAATCTTAAATTTTAAATAATTATTTATTTTATAATTTTATTATAAAATAATTTTAGTTTTATGAAATATTTTTAAAAAATTTAGCAAGAACTTTTTAGTATTTTCAATTAAAAAAATATTATTATTATTTCATTTTTTTTTTTTTCATAAATTTAATTTATTTATTTTTTTCATAAAAATAAACAATAACATTTTTATTTTATATTAAAAATTATTAACGTTTATTTAAAATTTCAATATTAATACTAAAATTAAAAGAATAATTATTGTTAGCTATTTTTTCATGTTTAAAAGTGATAGATTAAAAACCAAAAAAGCAAATTAATTAAAATTAATAAAAATAAAATAAAAAAAAAACTTAAAAAAAAAAAAAATACTAAACATCAAAAAAACAAAAAAAAACAAAACAAAACAAAAAATCAAAAAAAAAAAGTAAAAATGCAAATAGATACTCAACAAATTTAAACTCCCTAAGGTTTTTATAAATACAATATATATATAATAAAAAAGCCAAAAAAGAATAAAAATCGACTAAAAGTGGAAGGACTATCATTCGAAATACCTATTACTTTAAAGATAATCTAGTAAAAAAAAAAAACACATAATATATATATATATATATATATATATATATATACATGTATAATTTACAATAAATAATCTTTTTATATGATTATATTTTATATGTGTTTGTATGTCAAATAATTTCATTTAAAATAGGAAATAAGAACAAGGCTTGGGTAAAATAATGTTGAAGAAAAATAAAGTAATGTTTTTCGAGGAAACAAAAAAAGCTTTTAACTGGAACAAATAAAGAAAGATGATTTAAAGTAAAACAATGAAAATGAGATAAATTTATAGTAAAAAACACCTGAATAGATCGAATAAGGTAATATATTACAAAAAAATAAAATAATAATAGTTTATAATAGAATTGAATGTATATATAATTTAAAATAATTTTTTTTTTTTTTTTTTCTTAAAAAAAAAAATATTTAAATTATTCAAAAATAAAATAGAATTGATAGAAAATAATTAATAAAATAATGTCAAAAATTAAAACAAAGGTGGATATTAAATAAGAAAAAATAGATAAAAGCCAGTAAAAAATAAAAAATAAAAAAAAATTATATATATTATTTAAAGAAATATACATAAGAATTTTATACTGATATTGCTCCTTAATAGAAACAAAATAATTTATTAAATAAAATCAAAGGAAGTTAGAAAAAAAAATCCGAAGAAATTATTTTAAATCCGCTGTCCCCAAATTAAAATTAAACAAAATTTAGTTTAAAAAAAAACAAATTAAAAAATAAAAAAAAACATTAAAAGGAAAACACTAAAAAATAAAAAAAGAATAATCCTTATGTATATAAATAATTTATTTATATATATATATATTTATTTTTTACAAATAATCTTTATTTATATTTTCAATTTTATTAAAAAAGTGCGGATTATTAAATATATTTTTAAAAACAGCTTAAGAATTCGAATAAAATAAAGTATTTTTTTATTAATTTTATATATATTATTATTATATATTTAAATAGTATCCAAAAGAAAATATAGAGCATTTTGATAAAGAATTTAATAATGAAACTTAAAGCAATGAAATTTAAAATAATTTAAAAACTTAAACAAGCTCATAAACAAATTTATTAAAAAAGCAAAAGTAAAATGAAAATATTAATAATAATTTTAGATTTAAATAAAAACATATAGAAAGTAAAATAATAAAAATTAAGAAAGAGTTGCAAATTAAAATAGCTTGTTATAAAATCATATTAATAAATAAGATAATTAAAATATTTTAATTTTAAAAAGTAAAAATAATAAAAAAGATATAAAAAGATATATCTATTTTTTTAAAAAAAAAATATAAATAAAAAAAAAGTAGATTCATAAAAAGATTCCGATAGTAAAACTGAATTAATTTAAAATTATCAAATTGAAAATTAAAAGTTAGATTTCATAAAGGAAGTTCAAAAATAAAATGATTGTTATACATTATTTCTTTCAAATTTACCTCCAAGTATTTTTTGATTTGTTTGTTAAATTATTTTATATTTATTTAATTTATCTTTTTTTTTTTTTTAAACAAAAAAAATATAAAAAAAAAACAAAAAAAGTTAAATTGATATAATGCTAACATAATAATTAAGAAAACAAAATTTAATAAAATATTGAAAATATAAATTCTTAATAAAATAATAATACTGATTTCTAAAATAAAAACAATAATATTATAAGTCTTTATAATATTAAAAATAACAATGAAAACAATTATATGAAAAAATAAATAAATATTGAAAACTTATAAGAAAAATGTAATGAAATAAAGAAGATTAGATAAAAATATGATTTATCAATAATTTCTTAAAGATTCTGATAAAAGGAAATTCTTTTATTATAATTTTTAATAAACTAAAATATTAATAATATATATATATAATATATAAATTATATGTTTTTAAAAATAAAAATTAATTTTTTATAAAGATAATATATTTTTCTACATGTATCAATAGATTTTTTTTTAAAAAAAAAATACACAACAAATAAATACAAAAATAAATAATAAATTAAATAATATATTTATTTAAATTTTATTTTATTTTATTTTAATTAATTAGTTATAATAAAAAAAAAAAAATATATGTAAGATAATATATATTAAAAATAAAATAGAAATAAAAATAAAATTAAAAATAAAAAAAAAATTAAAAAAAAAAAAAATGAGTATGAGTTAAATTAATAATACAGCTCTTAGAACTAATAAATCTTAAACAAATTTTTATATAAATAAACACCGTCAAAACAATACTATACCCCATCCTAAAACTTCATATAGACTAATAAGAGCTATAGACAAAAAAAGCAACATTGAAAATCCTCTTCATCACCGTGCAAATGCTTTCGAAAGTGAATATTAAATAAAGTATTTAAAAGACAAAACAATTCCTAATTTCCATAAAAGTAATACTTATAAAAACACAGACAATTAATCTATCTAATTACGATAAAATACAGAAGAAAATAATTTAAAAGTTAAAAGTATACTACACTAACATAATGGCTAAAAAGTTAATAATTATTTTGAAGAAATAAATAATACTTAATAAAATTCAAAATAATAATAATTATATTCGCAACAATAATAATAAGAATAATAATAACATTAACAATCTAAATCTAAATACTAAGAATGTAAACTTAAATAAAAACAGATGGAATCTACTGTTTCAAATTTCATAAGTTTAAATGAATAATATTACAGGCATATTTAAGGTTAATTTTAAATATATAATAAAATTTTAATAATGTATTTATATATATAAAAAGGTCTTTGTTGGTGTTATATATGTACATGCGGTAAACATTTGTGTAATTTCGCCAAAATCTCTCATTTATAATAGCCATTTAAATAAACTCCTGCCTAATCCATTTACACACACGATTATGACCCCAAAAAGACACTCTAGAACATAAAATTCAACCCAAAAATATATGATGATTAACACGGAAACCCTTAACATCTTGATATTTTAACCATAAATAGGGCTGATTACACAAAGCCTACCAAAGAATCTTACGGAAACAGCCAAAGCTGTAAACCCCCATATATACTTGATAATGATCCTTAATCTTTAGGAAGATCATAATACAAAAGAGACTATTTGGGATGGGGAACTTCCTATATACCAATAAAAGGATCCCATTAGAAAACTACTATTGATGGTTTGCCTTTTAATGGAAGTACGAGTTATAATAGAAATTATAAAGGACTATAAGGCCCAAAGGCAGAGCCTGCTGGTAATAATTATACATAGACTTGTAAAGGGGGAATTCCTTTCTAGGGTTTATCTACTAGCTAGTAGTTTTATTAAGGAATTAAACCAAATGATAAAGCTTTAGTGTATAAATAAAAAGGAGAGCTTTTTACAGGAGCACCCACTTTTTAGGGATAGTTTAAAACGCTGTTTTAGAACGACTATATTGGATATAATAAAAATTGTCCAGTTATTGAATTGAGATTACAAAGGTAAATGGAATAAAACGCATAATGATTTTTATTTTAATATGTTTAAGTGTTATTATATTATTTATTTTAAAAAAATAATATATATATATATATATATATATATATATATATATATATATATATATATATATATATTTATATTTATTTATTTTATAATTAAAAAAAAATAACAATTTTTTTTTTTTTTTTTTTTTTTTTTTAATATATATATTATTTATAGTTTTATTAAATTTTTGTAAAAAAAATTAAGGATAAACCAATTAAAAATATCTTAAAAAGTATATTTCATTTAAAATTTATAATTTTTTTTTTAATATTAAAGAAAAATAATAATATTTTTTTTATGACAAGATTTCATTTCATATATATTTACGAAATTTATATTTTTTTATATTATCTCTTACGTTTAATTAAAAAAATATTTTTTACTTTAGTTATAATTAAATATATTAATATAATAGAATTAAAATTATTTTATATATGTTGTTTTTTATTTATATTTTTGTTCAAAAATTGATATTATGTAATGTAATATTTTAAACTTTTTAGTAAATTTAATAAACTTTGATATATATTTTCTTAAGAATACTAAAAAATGCATTGTTTTATTAAATTTCAATATATAAATCATAAAATTATTTATATTAAAATGAAAAATGGCGAAAAATAAAAAAAAAAAAAAATAGAAAATAAAAAAAAAAAAATAGATAAAAAAAAAAAATATATTAATTAAAAAAAATAAAATATGTAAGTAATTTTTAAGTATTCTTTTATTTTTCGTTACCTTTAAAAATATGTAATTTATTAAAAAACGTAAGCGTGTATATTAAGTATTATTTTTTTTAAAAATAAAAATAAAATGAAAAATAAAAATAAATATATATAATAAAAAAAAAAATTAAAAATAAAAAAGAAAAAAAAAAAAAAAAATAAAAAAAATTAAAAATTAGAAATAGATTAAAAAAAAAAAAAAAAAAAAAGGCTAAAAAAAATTATCATTTTTATTCTTTATGTATAATTCTCCATTATCCAAAGTTTTAGTCTTTTTTAATTTTTTATCTGATTCTATGAAATATTATTAAACAATTTTTCCAGTATCTTCTAAACATTTTTTAACAATTTTAGCTGTAACATTCTTAAATTTATAATAAAAAAATAAAAACAAAATTTATATAAATTAATATATATTTTTATATATTCTAAATATAATTATCTATATATACAGTAGAATGCTCCATTGAAGGACTTGAATTAACTTCTAGAAGCCAAACATTATAATTTTCATCAACCATAAAATCATATCCGTAAATTTCAAATGAATTTTTTCGATTAATCATTGTATCTTTGCAACTTTTTATAGAGTTAATTACAATATTTTGCATTTATTTTTTTATTTTTTCATTATAGAAATCCCTCCCATTTTCTTGTTTCTTATAAAAAAATTAATAATTTTTATTTTTTTAAAAAAAGTTTTTTTAAATACTTTTATATATTCTATAAAATCGTCTAAACACATCATAGTTTCATTTACTTTTTCTTAAAATCCTTCAGCCTACTTAGAAATGCAATTATTTGCTAAATGAACAAATTTATTTTCTAAATTATCTGCTGTATAATCTTCAAAACATAATCTAATATAGCATTCATCATAAAAAAATATTTATAAAGGATTCCATTCACTTACTAAAGCCCATTATCTAATATCAAACTTATAATATATATATGTATATATTATAAAATTATGTTACATTTATAAATAATATTAATTTAAAAATAAAAAATTACATATATTTAATTTATACTTTTTTTTTATTTATGGTTAAAGGATTTTCCATATACTTCTAAGCTACCCAATTAACATTTTTTCCAATAACGTAATTAAGAAGTGGTTCTAGTTATTAAAAAGTTCGAATGCCTCTTCCTCTGGAAAGTCCAGCAGGTTTGACAATCCACATATTTTTATTGTTTAGTTGTGTTTATATATCGTAATTTTTCAGATTTTCTAGTTATTTATGACATTCTTCAAGTATATTTTCTTAAGTAATTCCTAATTCTTCTTATATTTTTTAAAATATTTTAAAACAAAGGTCTTAATTTTTTCTTATATAAACATAATCGCATTAATAATTTATAATTTTCCATTCTTCGGCAGAAATAATAGGAACTTAATTATTTTTCTAATTTAATTAATATAAAAAAATGATTAATTTATATTATTAATATATGTAATAATAATATAAAAAATAATAATAAATAAATATATAAATATATAATATATATATATTAATATATATATATGTATATATATATACAATTTCATTTATTTTTTAAAGAATTGATTTAGTTTTTTTAATTAAAGAATAAACAGCAACTAACACCTATATTAACTAAAATTAATTAAATTCAGTTTAACTATTTTTATTTTCTTAAACAAATTATTTAACCACGCTTTCGGCGTGAGAAAACTTAAATTCTTCCACAAAGTCTTCAAATTCCTATACATCTCCTAAATCAAAGCATCTTGGGTAGAAAACATCAAAGTCTATATTTTCGGATTGAATTAAATTTCTTAAATTCTTCGCAAGACCATTTTTCGATGTTAAATTGAAGTTTTTTTCGAAATGATTCGTTATTTATTAATCTAATAATTATACATGGTCCACATCTTTCATTTTTGTTACCCATTTTAAATCAAAAATTAAGCTTTCCTAATTCTCGTTTTCTATCCATCCTTCGGAATTCAAATAATTTCTTAAGTCCTAATATTGCCCTAAAATTATATATACTTTTTAATTTGGAGGATATCCCCTTATTTTTTTCCAATTTGCAATTATTTCTGGGGATATTAACTCTTTCCTTTAATTATTAGTATTTGCTTGCTATTATTTTTCCTGTTCTCGATCGTTCTCGTCTTCCAAATCGTTATATTCGGCATCATTTTGTTAATTTTCCCTTATTTATTACATTATAAATCTAAAATCAAAGCCCAAAGTTTTCATAAATCGAGAGCGTGTGAAATCTATTTTCTCTTTATATTTATATTTTGCTTTTGTATTTACTATTTTTATTAATTTATTTATTATTTCATCATTATTATTATTATTTTTTGAATTTACCTTTATTTTATTATTTAATTTTTTTTTTTAATTTTACACTATCATAATAAATAACTTTAGAATAAAAATCTTTAGTGTTTTTCATGTCTTTTAAAAACTCATAATATTATAATTTTTTTCCTAAAGTAGATATTAATGTACTTTATTTATATCGAAAATACAACTGAATCTTTTAAATTTCATTTTTATTTATTTTCTATTTGTTTTTTTCTAAATAAGTATTAAAATTAGCTTTCTTTATAATATAGTTTTCCTTTTAATTCCTTAAAATTAAATTCTTTTCGATTAAATTATCATTTATATTTATTTAATTATATAATTCTTATATAGGAGGTAAAATCTATTTATTATTTGGCGAAAAATTGCTTATTTCTTTAAACTATATATTTTAATATGATTGTTTTTTTTTTTCTTCATATTCTTTTTTCGAATTTGATATTATTTTTTATGTTACTTGCTTTTATATTTTCTAATCTTATTTATTTTAATCAATATAACTAAGTTCTTTTATATATTTTTATTCTTTTTTTTTTATTATTATTATTAGTAAACTTCTAATAATATATAAATATTTATATATACCAATTCGTTTAGTTAATATCGATTTTGACTTTTATTAGATTTAAATTGGTTTTACTAATAAATTATTAAATTAGTTGTTTTAAAATAATTAATTTCCATTTAATTAAATATGAAGTGTATTTTATTGCATTTGTTAACTTTATATATATAATTTAGTATTTATAATAATAATTTTTTAAATTTATTTAGTATATATATATATATTATATATAATATAATATTTTTTTTTAAATTTTAATTTTTTTTGTTTTTTGTTTTTTTTTTTCAATTTTAATTAATAATAAAATACGTTTTAATATATAAATTTTTCCTTACTTTTTTTTTTTTTTTTTAAATTTATTAAACTTGAAATGGTATAATTACAATTAATATAATATTTTAAAGAAAAAAATGTATTTAAATATTATTTTATAAATTAACAATATATTCATTTATCTTTATTTATTACACTCATAATCATTTCTTTTTTATAAAACTCTAAATTTATATTTGTTAATTATCTCATGTCTTTTACACTTTTAGCTAATTTCTTTAAAATATAATCACTGAAATTTTAACAACGACTATTCATATATTTTTATATTTATAAAAAATAAATTTAAATATTATATAGATTTACTAAAAATCTAAATTTAAAGTATTTAGTTAATTTAAACATTATAAACTTTAAATCAACTTATCTAAACCTTTATTTTGAAAATTTTCATTCGCATAAAAGTCTAGATTTAATTCTTATATTTATTAAACACATTTTAAACTATCAGCTAATTTTATTAATCCTATATCAGTAAAATTTTTAGTATAACTAATTTTATTTATGTTTTTATTAATATAATAAAAATTTAATAATAAACCTAAATTTTAATCTCAAAATTTTTAATTATTAACAATTACTTATAGCTGAAGCTAACATAATAATATTATTATCACTAAAATTAGTATTTAATCTATTAATATATTTTATATTTTTTAAACTTAAAATATTATTTTACTAAAAATTAAGTTTTAAAGTATTTAAATTAGTAAATTTTTTTAACTAAATTATTATTTTTTCTAATCCTTAATCAGTAAAGTTTTTATTATAACTAAAAATTAAAATTTAAAAATAAAATTTTATATTTAATATTTACTAAAAATTTAATCTAAAATGAGTAATTTATTAATGTTTTTAAAAAGCTTTTGCTAGACATTCTAATCCTTTATCTGTAAAATTTTTATTATAACTTTTTATTATTATTATTATTTTTATATTTAAATATTATATTTATATATATACTAAAAATCTAGATTAAACTTTACTAAATTTTTAATATCTTATATTCCTTCTGATAAATATTCTAGGGATAAATCAGTAAATATTTTATTATAACTTTTTTTTCGATTTAAATATTTATATATAAAAAAATATTTTGTTTTTTACTAAAAATCAAAGCTTATATTTTCAATTTATTAATTTTTCTTAAAAAAATTTTAAATTATTAAAAAAAGATTGTCGGTAAAATTTTTATTTTATCTATTATTTTTTAAAAAATAGAAAATAAAAATAGTATACTACCTGCAATTTAAAATAATTTCATTTATTTATGTAATTTCACTTAATTTTAAAATAAAACATCATCATTACAATTTGCTGAACTTTATTTTTATTTTAAAAAAAATATTTTTTAAAAAAATAAAAAACCTAGACCATTCAAAAATAAAACAAGAATTATTACTATATATACTTTTTATTTTTCTATCATCATCAGAATTATATGAATTTAAAGTAAAGTTTGTATATTCATCTTTATAAATATATAAAAATCATAAAAAATAAAATCAAAAAATACGTTCTGTTACTTCTTAACTAGTATAAGTTTCAGCTGATTTTACTTTTTCAATATCTTAAATAATAAAATAAATAACATATATATATATATATATATATATATATATATATATATATATATACTATTATTTTTCTGCTTGAAAAATGTAACAGATTATTTAATAATTTATGTATTCCCATACAATTTTATATAGGATTATTGATAGGATTATATAAAAATTGCTTAAAAAAAGAATGTTTGTATCCTGTTTTTTGTGAATTTTATATACTTTTCATAGAATGAATTTTGGGTAATATAATTTAATTTTTTTCTGCAAATTCAATTAATTATTTTAAATGAATTTCTGCTGTCAAACGCAAATTTGGGTTTTTTTAAATCATTATTTTTCCCAATTAAAAAATATAATTATCTTCGTCAAATCCTAAATTTTAAGGAACTTATCCGTTTATAAAATGAGTATAATAATAATTATATAATCGAGATTCTATATTTTCATAATCAAATTTTTAATGATTACTTAACATTAAAAATATTATCCCTATTGAAAATAAATCAGCCTATTAATTATATTTTTAATTTTTTAAATAAATCATATATATGTATATTTAAAAAATAAAAATATTAACTGATTATTTATAAGACTTATTATGTACTTCTGGTGCAATAAAACAAGGAGTACCTGCCTTTTATATTATTTTTTTAATAATTCATATATAATTTAATTAATTTTACAAAAGAAGATAAGCAGTTTCCATTAAATTCTCTTGTTAATCCGAAATCAGCTTTATTATATTATATATATATATATATATATATTTGTTATTTTTTTTTTTTACATATTTTAACATTTCCATCTTTAAATAATATATTGGAAGCTTTAAGATCTCTATGTATCATATTTTATTAATGAATAAAATTAATTCCATCTAAAATATTAATTGCAATTTTTACCATCATGTCTAATCTTAATACTTTATTTTGGTTTTTTAATTTTTTAAACAAATCATTTAACGATTCTTTAATGTATATTATTTATTTTATTTTTAATTAAAGAATAAATATACCTTCACATAGTTCTGTTTCTATAAAATAAAATTTCTTATTTCCTTTTATTACCTATTTTGAAGAAATAAACTCAACTACACATTCTGATTTGCATTTTTATAAATTATGAGCTTCTTTTTAGAAAACTTTTATTTATGTTTCTACTCTAGGGTCTGCCTTTAATATTTTCAAAGCAACTTTTCTTAATATATTATTGTTAAAAGCTTTCAAAACTAATCCAAATGCGCCTTCACCTAAATATTAAATATCCTCATATTTATCTTCTAGTAAAATTTCAATTATTATTTATAATAGGTCAAGGTCAAATACTTGCTGATTTTTAATCTATTAAACAATCTATTAGGATAATTTATTTATAAATTCTTCAGTTTGTGATTTTGTAAAAAAATAAAAAAAATGCTTGATAATTTCCATAAATATTTTATTTATTTAAATTTTTGCTTTTTTTTAAATAAGTTAAAATTAAAAAAAATACGTAAGATTTTTTTTTAATTTATAAATATAACACGATAATTAAAATTTTATATGAATAAAAAAATAAATTAAAATTATTTTTATTTAATTTTTATGTTATAAATAGAAGCTTATCTTATGAATTTTAATAAAAAATAAATATAATATATATTGTATATAAAAAATATATATATATATATATTTATATATATATATATATAAAATTTTTATACATATTTTTCAATTTTTTACTTTTTTATATTTTTTTTTTTGAAAATTTTATTTAAAATATATATATAAACTAGAAAATTTAATTTTTTATATTTTTAAAATAAATACATATTTAACTAATTTTCTATATTAATATAATTTTTATTTCTTTAAATAAAAATAAAATATAATATCAACTTAAATCCATAATTTTTTTTTTATTTTTTTAATTTTTAATTTATTATTATATTAATATTTAATTATTTCTTTATAACTAATTATTTTTTTCATTTTCTTATAATTAAACTAATTCTCATATAATTTTTATTGAAATATTTATATATTTTAAATTAATATATAAATTATTTTAATTAAAGTTTTTACATTAGATTATTATATATTAATAATAATTGATATTATTTCAATTTTATATATATATTTATATATATAATTTTATTTTATCATATTATATTCTTTTTTTATATTATTAATTTTTTTTATTTTAATGAAATATTATTATTTTATTATTGTTATTTTAAACTCATTTATTTTATTAAGTTAATTTTATTAAATATTTTAAACTATTTTTTATTTTTATATTCTATACTTTTTTTTTTTTTTTCCTTTAAATTTTTTTATTTTAATTTCAATGATATTACTATTATTTTTAACTAATATTTTCTTTATTATCTTATCTTAATTTAAATATTCCTTTTTCTTTTTAATTATTTTAACTTTTAATAATTTTATTTATCTTTTAAATTTAAATTTTTATTATTTGTATTATAAAAATATAAAAACAACAATTACTATTCTGAAATTTATATATTCTTTTTACTTGACAAAGACTTCACTATTCGGTTTTCAATAAAATATATTTTAAATAAGCTAATAGTTTCGAGGTAATTTTTAGATTCTATTAATTAACCACATTGGCTTTATAATTATTTTTAAGTAAATTTTATTTTTAATCAACCATTTAAATAAAAAGTTAATCGAATATATATTTTTAAATCAAATTTATTTATATCATGGCAACCTAATCTAATTTTTAAAAGTTTTTTATTTATTTTACTGAAATGAATCTAGGAACGTTTCCCTTTTTATCTAGAAATCTTAAAAAAATTATAAAAATATTATTAAACATCACCTAAAAGGATATTAGTTTTTTTTTTAAACTTACTTAAATTGTTATTTTTATTTTATTAAGATACAAGAGAAAAAATATTTTATTTTTATTTTTTACAAATATATGTCTAAAGTGAATTTTTTATAAAAAAATAATAAAGAAACATATAATAATAAAATAGAATAAAAATAAAATATTATAAATAATAATAATAATAAATTTTTTGGATAAAACTAAAGAATAAAAGCAAGCAATCAAATTTAAAGCAATATTTCACAAAAAGAGTTAACTTAAAAAAACGGAATTATTACTTTTAATAATAATAAAAGCCAAATAAATTTATAAGAAAAACAAAAATAATTAATCTAGATAATAATTCATTCGAAAATCTTTAACTTAATTGATAATAATCAATTTATTTAATAAAGTAAAAGCTATTAGAATTTAAAATTAAAAAAAAAAAGGAATAAAGTTTACCTGATTATTTTTTTTTTTTCTTAAAAAGACAATAATTTAAAATTAATAATAAATTAAGAAATTTAATAATATATATTTTAAAAGGCTGTTATGCCAGAGAATAAATAATTATCAGAATAAAAATTTAATTTTTTATATTTAATTTTAAAAGAGTTTATAATGTATGATGAAAGATAAAAATAAATTTATTTAATATAAAAAACCCAAAAGAAGGAGATTATATATTAAAAATAACTGATTGCTTTTAAAATATTTAAAGCTGTGTAAATTATGGGCTATTTTTTATTAAGTGTAATAGTAAAAATTCATTAGATTCTTTTATTTTTTTTAAGTCATAAAAATCAAAACAATTTAAAAAAACTTAATTGAAAAAAATCAATATTTAGAATTTTTTAACTCTTTTACATAAAATATTTATTTTAAAAAAAAATAATTGTTATTTCTTTATTTTTTTAAAAGCGAAAAAAATAAATTAAAAATAAAAATTGTATTACATATTTGAATTATTCCCAAAAATATTTCCTATTACTCATCAAGTAACTCATACTTTATTAAATTTATTTAAATAATTTAGTTTAAATTAAAAGATTAATTTTTAGGTCAATTAAATAATTAAAGAAAAAGTATAATTATTAAATAGTTAAATAAATATCATTTTTTTATATCGAATTAATAATTAACGCATAGTGCAAAGGAATATAATAAAAATAAGTATTTTTAAAAATAAATAA
The DNA here is from genome assembly GCF_000220395.1 of Ichthyophthirius multifiliis. Lineage (NCBI taxonomy): Eukaryota > Ciliophora > Oligohymenophorea > Hymenostomatida > Ichthyophthirius > Ichthyophthirius multifiliis. Next base: position 45,116 of record NW_004086419.1, read on the forward strand.
AATAAAAACTATAAACTAATTATTAAAAAAAAAACACAATAAAATATAATAATAAATTATATATTATTTAATTATATATGTCAAAAAAAATATTTAAAAAAGAATAAGCATAGAGATATAAATAAAATATATAGACATAAAAAGGAAAAAAGGACTTTTATATCTGAAAATTATTTATTTTCATTGTTTTATAATAATTTCAACTTAATAATAAAAAAGATTTTAATTAACCGCGGCATATAAAGAAAAAAATACTAAAGAAAGTCTCAAATATTAACTGAATAATTAAATTATTATATATCCAATATTAAACATAAATAAAAATATAAAAATTACTTTATCTAATTATATTACTATCATTATAAAAGAGTATTTTCATATTATTAAAAAAACATGTATTTTATAAATATATATATAATATATATATATATATATATATATATATATATATATATATATATATATATATATATATATTTACTTTAACTTATTTTATTATTATTTTTTAAATTGATTTGCCATTACTTATTATTTAAAATTAATTTTAATATCAATTGAACATAATAATATTCTAAAAATTGAAATATCATTACTTCTGCCTCTATCTGAAATTATAGATAAATATGTAATCTTGTATTTGTGCAGGGATATACAGAATAAAATATTTTTAATTGTTTTTCTTGTATTATTGTTTTTATATTGTAATAATTAAATAAAATTGTTTTAAAAATCATATAAGATCTTATTAATTTATTCATTCTTTTTAGAATATCTGTTAATTTATTAAAACAAAAATTTTCATTTAAAATATATATAATGTATTAATATATTAAAATATCAAAAAAGTTTATAAATAAAAAAAAATTAGATAATATTTATTTGTAAAATAAATTTAAATGAGTAGTAAATAAAATGCTTATATAGATTTATAATATAAAATATTAGAAATTAAATTAAAAAAAAATATAAATATATTTACAAATAAAAAAATAATAAATTTAATGAAAAATTAATTATAATATTTTATATCTAAAAGTTTAAATTTAAATTAAAAATAAATAAAAAAAAAATTATAAATATATATAAATATATATAAATATATAAATATATAAATATATTAATATATTTATTTTCAATTTTAATCAAAATTTTCCATTTCTTAAACCTAATTATTAGTTATTTTATTTTTTATATGTTTATTAATATTAATTTTTCCTTATGCAAATTAATTAAATATTTATTCTATTGTAGCTTGTTTCAAAGAATATTCAGATATTTTTAATTATTCTTTATTTTTTTCAAAACAACCAAAAATTTTACCAATACTTATTATTGATTCTATTCTAAATCTAAAAAAATCTTCGAGATGTTCTATAACTTCAATATTTCCAAATTCCTAATATTTTAAATAAAAAAAAGAAAGAAAATAATAATTAAATTAACCTTTTCTAAAAATTTCTTGATTTAAATTCCTTATTTTTCAAAATATATAAATTCATATAGATTTTCAAAAGTAATACCTTTTTAACTATTTAATTCCTATTATTTATAATTATTAATTTATTTTAAATTAAATTAAATTAAATTAAATTAAATTAAATTAAATTAAATTAAAATATTTTATTAAATTAAATATTTTTATATATTTTATCTTAATTTAATTTTATAAAATTTTACTTTATAAATAACAGATCCTGATTGATCTTCAGAAATCAAATATTATAAATCCATAGCATTCAATTTACTTAAAATATTGGGTAAATCATTAATTAATATTTTATCATTTTATTATAATCCTGTTTTTTAACATAAAGAGCTTTTATGCTCAACTGAAGGCTTTTTAATTTTAACTTCTACTTCATATCCTTTACCAAACTTATGCTTAATTTATTAAATAGTACCTAAACATTTTAATTATCCATCTACTTAAATAGCCATTTTAGAAGATAATTGCTCAGCTTCTTCCATTGAATGAGTTGTTAAGATAATGGAAGAATGTTTATTTACAGTAGATATTCTTTTAATTACTTTCCACATAAATTATCTAGCAGCAGGGTCCATTCCAGTAGAAGGTTCATCTAAAAATATAATTGAAGGGTTTCCAATCATAGCAATAGCTACAGATAATTTTCTCTTGTTTCCTCCAGAAAAAGTACCAGCGCAATATCCTTCGAATTTAAGTAAGTCCATTTCTTCTAATTTTTTTTAAACTAACTCTGCTCTTATAGATTTAGGAATACCTTTAATAGATGCATATAAGTTCAAATGCTCCCTTGCTGTAAGATTTTCTAATAAAGCATCAAATTAAGGACAATATCCTATATTCATTCTAGCCTATTCTAATTATGTCTAAACTGAATATCCTGCTATATGACATTCTCCACTTGTAGGTTGTATTTCTCCTGATAAAATTTAAAAGTAGTAGTTTTCCCAGCACCATTAACTCCCAATAAAGTAAAAACTTCTCCTTATTTAATTCCAAAAGAGACTTTATCAACTGCAACCT
>NW_004086418.1:0-5313 GCF_000220395.1 Ichthyophthirius multifiliis
TTTTTTTTAAAACGCTTCAATTAATTATTTTGATTAATTCAGCTTTCATACTCCATCAGACTTTAAATATAGTGGTTGTATTGTATTTAATATTTTATTTAAATTTGTTTTCTATTAAGATGATTTTAATCTTTTTGACAATTTCGATTAAAATCAAGTTGATATCCTTAAAAAAGATAATAGTCTTATTTTGTGGATCTTATTAAAATCTATGGAACTTGATTCTAAAACTAAATAATTCTTCAGACCTATAGCAAATGATAATAATTAGAAAAAGTTAACTAAAGCTTATACCCCAAAAATCAATTAAAAAGAAGGTTCAAGCAGTATTTTTAGTCTTCAAGTATTAAAAAATAGTTAAAATGCTCTTCCTAGTATATAAAATAATAAATAAACTGATAGCAAATTTGATGAAGAGTCAGAAATTTAAAGTGGAGAGAGTAATGAAGATGAATATGATTAATGTATTTTTAAAAATTTAATACACCATTTTATTTTTAAAAGAAAATATTTTATAATTTTAAATTTATTTTTTTTATTTATGAGAAAATAAAAAAAAAAGAGTTTAAATTTTTAAGAAGAAATTGAGAAAATTAAGAGATTACATTTAAAATAAAATGGAGAAATACAAATGCCTTAAGAAAAGTTTAATAAATTATTAGAAAAATTGTAATATGATATTATTAAAGAAATAAGAAAAAATAGAAAACTATAAGATAATGATAAAGAAACGTATATATATTATTTAAAATAATATATATATACAAAACATATAAATTTTAAAATAATATTAATTAATTAGATTAGCAAATTATTATATCAATTAAAAATTATAAGAATTTAATTTAGAAATAAAATAAAATTAAAGCTTAGAAGATTAAGATAACCCGAAAAGCAATAAAAAATACTTAGAAAGATAATAGGTTTAGCTATCACTAGGTTAATTAAAAAATATTCTTGAAAATTTTGAAAAAGATGTATATAGAAAAATAGATTTTAAAAATAACAATAGATAATTTGATCCTATAAAACAAGAGGTTTAAATGGAAGAATATATGTAAAATTATAATTCATTTGTTTCTTTACTTTACTATTATTATAACTATGATATTCAAACATATAAAAAGTTAATAGATGAATACAATCATAGATATCATAATATGATATTTTCAAAACTAGGATTAGGTTTGTAAACTTAAGAAAATCCTCTAAAACAGTCATAAGAAGAATATCTTATATAAACAAAAAAATAATCGATATAATAATAAAAAGAAAGTATAAGTAGTTTATCAAATAGTATTTTCTCTGTGAAACAATAAAAAAAAAACAGTAAAGATAATACTGCAGAAAATCAAGTAAATATAATAATAGAAAATCAAGAAAAATAAATAATTTCGAAAAGATATAATAAAATAATTACTCTAAATGATTATACAAAACTTAAAGCCGCAAACCTTCTTACGGATAAGTTTTTGGATTTTTTCATTCGTTTTTTGGAAGAAAAGTAGACATATAATATGTATATCCATAGTATTAATAATAAAGAATACCCAAAAGGTATTAAAATATTTTACTTAACAACTAGTTTTTATAAGAATTTTACATAAAATAATCCTTTGAATACTAAAGATTTAAATTTTGAAGTTTGGAGGCATTATACTAAATTTTATACAGGAGCTAATAAAACCATTTTTGATAAATTTGATTAAATTATCTTACCAGTAGTCCTTTATCCTTTCGAAGTGCATTTTTTGCTTGTTGATTTTCATAAAAAGGTTTTTTTTTATTTATAACGTCTCTTTTTTCAACTTATCCAGAAAATCCAAATGAGAATCCGATTATACTTAATATGGAAAAGGCTATTTAAAAAGAATATTAAGAAAAATACATGAAGAGCTTCAAATTTATTGGTTGGGGTTATAAATATTAAACTATTGATCACAATTTAATGTAAAAAAAATAATTTTCTGCACATTATTCTGCATATTTGATTTATAATTTATCAAGAAACAAATATAAATTAAATATAGAATAATCTGAATTTAATTTATTTACTTAAAAACTACTTTAATTGGCTGTTTCTATTGGAATTACATAAAATAAAAAAAATGAAATTATTATTGATAATATGCCTTTATGATTTTTTTTTTATTTATTTATTATATTGTATACTTTTTTATTATTTTATTTTTAGATATTTTTATTTATTTGTATTTTTTTTTTTATTTATATTGTTTTTATAAATTTTAATTTAAAATATTCAATATATTAATATAGGCTTATTTTTGCTTTTATTTTAACAATTTATAATTTCTTTGTTAGTATTAATTTTATTATTTTAATTATTTAATTTACATTAATTTAAATATAATAAGTAGAAAAAATAAAAACACTAAAATAATATTTTATAAAAGATATATCAAAACTGATATGAATAATAATATATTTAAAAAATATTTTTTATAAAATGCAAAAACAAAAATTAATAATATATTGCATTTGCCATATAAATATTCCTGTTTCGAGCGTTAATATATACAAATTAAAAAAAATTCAATAAATAATTTAATATTACTTATTTAATATATTTAGAAGTAATTACTTTTTTTTTATATATGTTTTCATTAAATGCAGTATAAATTATATGGATTTTTAAATAGACACAATATAAAATACGCTAATAATATATATAATAAATTTATGTAATATAATAAATGTTATTATTAAAAAAAAATTTATTAATATTAAATGTTTTGAAATATATATTAATTAAAAAAAATGATTTCTTTAAAAAAAAATACGAAATAAAAATTAATTAAAATATATTAAAATTTAAAATATAAATTAAAATAAATAATGTATAAATTTCAAAATAAAATAAATAAAATATAATGGAAAATTAAAATAAATTTAAATAATTTTTTTATTTTTTAATTTTTATTTAATTTATTATAATAAAAAAATATAATATATATAAATAAAATATATATTAGTAAATAGACAAACATATAAAATAATTTATTTAGTTGAAATTTAATTTTTATAGAAAATTTTAAATTATTATTATTTTTAAAATAAAATCATAATTATTATAATATATGTAATAAATTTATATATTATTAGATTTTTTAAATAAGATATTAAATAATTATTTTTAAATAAGATTTATTATTATTTCAATAAAATAATTTTTTATTAAAAATATATATTTAAAGTTTTCATAATTTTCTTTTTTCAATTTTTATTCTTAAATATTTTTTATATTATGAACTAAATTATACATTTTTTATTTTTAAAATCTTATTTTATGTAAAAAATATTTTATAATAAAAAAAAACTTTATAAAATTAATATTAAAATCATAATTAATTAGTATTATTTAATTTTTTAAAAAGATATTAAATAATTATTTTTAAATAAAATTTATAATATATTTCTATTAAATATTTTTATATTTAATATATATAATTTATGTGTGTTTTTTTTAATAATTATTCTTAAATATTTTATATGTTACAAACTAAATATTTCATTTAATTTTTAAAATTCTTATTTACATTATTTTATTCAAAAAATATTATAAATAAAATAAAAAAAACTTATATAAATTAATTATATATAATTAATTGTATTATAATTTCTAATATGTATAAATATAATTATTATTTACTAAATATATTAATTATTTAAAATATAATTATTGTTTTTATATAAAATTACATATTTAATATGAGGATTTTTTTATTCTATCATGTTTTAACCTTGTAAAAAAATTATATTGACAATATATTTTTATTTTTTAATTTATTTATGATATTTATTAAAATATTAAAAAATAATTTTTAATTATTAATATTTTAATTTTGAAATAGATATATAAAAAAAAATATTAATAAAAATATGTAAGATATCCATATATTAACATATATAATATTTTTTTTATAATTTAAAATTATTAAATATATAAAAAATAAAATATTTAATAATTATATAAAAATTGTAATATTTTGAACCTTAAATTTAATTTTATATCTAATAATTAATATATATATATAAAATTAATTATATAAAATATTATCATTATTAATTTTCATTTTTATTTATAAAAAGTAAATATTGAATTATTATTTAAAATGATTAAAATATAAGCTTTTATAATAATATTTTTAACTTTAATAATTTAAATTTAAAATTAAAAAATAATATAAAGATGTTTATCTACTGATTTTTTAAAAATTGATGTGGATAATTGTGATTTTAAAATTAAAGGAAATATTAGTAAAAATTATGTTTATAAATGTGATATATATACTATTTTAGGAGGTTATGCAGTATGCGAATCAAATTGTATTATAAGGAATAGTTTTAAATCAACTAATCCTGTATATAGTTATACAATCTAATTTAATTATATTTTGATTGATTAGTGGAATATTAATTAATATCTTCTTGTTGAAATAAATGGAAAAGAAGCAAAACGATTATATAAAGCTGCTGCATCATCTAATTTATGTGGGTCATTATAGAATGAAGAATTAGAATTTGCAGATTTTAATTATTCAACTAATGAATAAGCTATCGATATTACAATAAGTAATAACTTGGATTAATGGCCTGATAGTCAGTCTTTTGGTATAAGGAAATTTGTAATTTATGGTAATGAATGTAAGGCTGGATGTTTAGAATGCACTGACGGTGTTTCTTGTAGTAAATGCTTAGTAGACTAGTATATAGAAGCAGGTAGTTGTGTTAATTGTATTGCAGATTGCAAAGAATGTACAAAAAAAAATTCATGTGATTTATGCTAAAGTGGATTTTTTTATAATAATTTTTAATGTGTTTCGGTTTGTCCAAATGATAAATATGTAGATAATGCGACTAGAACTTGTAATGATTGCTTAGCTAAATGCAAAACTTGTTCTAATGCAACTGATTGTGACACTTGCTTTTTAAGAATAGAGTTGCACCTGATTGTGGATGTCCTATTAATAATTATGATGACTCTAATTACTCTTAAGCTTGTATTTCATGTTTTGATATATCTGCTGGATGTTCTACTTGTGATAAAGATAATTGCTAAGCATGTTTACCGACTCATTTTTTAGACGGAAATTCATGTGTAATAAACTGTCCTGTAGGTAAATGGGGAAATGCGGTAACCAGATAATGTACAGATTGCTTAGCTAAATGTGTAACTTGCTCTAATAACAATACTTGTGACACTTGCTTTTCGAATAGAGTACCTTAATAATGTAATTGTCCTTAATATTCATATGATCCTAATGTTTTCAATTAAGCTTGCACTTTGTGTTC
>NW_004086417.1:0-36098 GCF_000220395.1 Ichthyophthirius multifiliis
AAAAAAATTTTTTTAAATAATAAAATTATTAATAATTTTTTAAATATGTGTTAATAAATTACATATATATATATATATTAAAATATATATTTATATATATATATATTTTTTTATATATATATATATATAAATTTTACGTGAAGGAGCTCTTCCTTCTCCTTCTTCTAATAGTTTTTTATATTTTCCATTTTCATATTCACATTTTAGCCATATATTTTCGTCTGTAAAATAGTTATATGCTATTCCATGTAAGTTTCCATTATGAAAGTTTCCTTCATAAATTTCACCATTAGAAAATTTTAAAAATGCAGGACCTTATAATTTTTAATTTTTATAAAATCCATGAACAAATCCACCAAAAAAGAAAAAAGTATTCCTTCTCCATTCATTTGGTCATTTTCCCATTCTCCGAAATAAAAATCACCATTATCAAAATAAAATACGCCTAAACCTTGTTTTTATTATGTTTTTTCATTAACTTAACCTTAGTATATTCCATTTTTGTATTATATCAATTTATTTATTCTTATATCATTTTCTATTTTTTTTTTTTATTTGTAATATTTAATTTTATTTAAGTATCTAATTTTTTACTTTTTGGTATAGCAGAAATCGAAATTGTCTAATTTCTTAACTATTAATTTCGCATTTTTTATTTTTTTTATTTTTTTATAAATTTAATTTATAATTGAATATATTTGAATTTATATAAATTAAATAAAATTAATATATTTAAATTTATATAGATTAAATTAAATCGATTTAAATATTAATAAATACGTTTGGCTATAAATAATAAAAAATATTAAATTGAAAATTAATGTATATTTTTATACTTTAATAATATTTATATTTTAATAAAGTTTAATTGATAAATACATTAATAAAAAAAAAGTTTACCTAAATAATAAAAAAATATAAAAAAATTATTTTTTTAATAATATTATTATAAAAATGATATAAAAAATGCAATAGAATTAATTTATTTTTATATATATTATTTCATTTATTAATAAAATAATAATAAAAAATATATTATCAAGTAATAATTTTAATTTATCTAATAAAAAATATATAATTGTTTAATAATTAAAAATTAAAATAATAATAATTTATATAGTTTCTAAATATATTTTTTAATAAATATTAATCTTAAATATAATAATTTAAAAAAATATTTATATATATATATATATATATAAATATATATATTTATATTTATATTTATACATTTTTTTCTTTTTATTTTTAGATTAAATATAATATCAAATAAATAATTATTAAATATAAATATTCTTATTCAATATTAATTTTAATATTTTTATATCCATATATATATATATATTTTATAAAAGAAAAAATATGATATCTTAATTAAATATATTAAACGAACAAAATGTATTCATTGAAGATTTAAATCTCTCAAAAGAATAAACTAATCATATCTAAAAAACTAAATTATAAACTTAAAAGTCTCTTAAATAAATAACAGTTGATGAATTAAGTAAAATTTTTAATAATAAAAAGTCTGTTCCTGACAATTTATTTAGGAAAAATATTTAATGTTTTAATGGACTGAGTACTTTTGTTGATTTGAAACCTTAAATTGAAAACTTGAATATTTGCTCATAAAAAAACTTTTATTAGAAACTTTAATATTTTAAATTAAAATAAGAGTTTGAAAAAGAAAAAGAAAAAAAAAATCAATAAGTGATGTGGATAATAAATATAAAACTGATTATTTATTATTATAAAAAATGAAATTTTATTATGATAATAGCTAAAGTAAATAAAAATATCAATTATTAATGAATTAGATGCGTCATTGTTTAAAAAAAAAACAAAATAATAATTTAGAAGATGACAATGATTAAATTTATAATTATCAATTAGACGATAGTTTAGATAATAATATGGTTTAAACATAAATGAAAAGTAGGAGAGAATAAATTAATAGTAATTAATTATAGAATAATAATATATAAAAAGATATATAGATTAAAAAAAAAATGATGAATAATATATATTTTATGAAGAATTAGCTAAAAATGGGTTTGATATTAATAATTAATCTTCATATTAATAATATTATAAAAGATATAAGTTAAAAACAGATAAATTAATTCGTAATAATAAGCTTATATAACATAATAATTTTTTAAATAATAATAATAATAATAATAATAATAATAATAATAATAATAATAATAATAATAATATAAAAAATATAAATTTAAATAAAATGCCTAATTATTAAAAAAATTTAAAGTTAAAATCATATTAATAAATAAATAGTTAAAAAACTATATAAAGTGTTAGTAACAAAAATATCATTTTTAATTAACAAAAAATTAAAAAAAAGGTTTAAAAAAAATACACAGTGATATTTTAAATTAAAATTATATTAAACAGTAAAAATCATATGAAAGTATTATATATATATATATATATATATATATATATATTATAATATATATTTAATATATAGATATATATAATTATTATAATTATTTTTATATATATTATTATATAGATTCTAAAAATATTGTTTCTATGTTTAATATTATTAATTCTGATAATATTTGTAAAACATAATAAAGTATAAATTGTATTTCTAAGTAAATTAATTTATAAATTTTATTTTTAATTTTAAATTTTTATAGAAACAATATTGAATTTGACGATTAAAAATAGAAAATAAAATAGCTTTAAAATTTTTTATGTTAATGTTAAAAAGTTAGAAAAGATTTAAAAGATTATTCAAAATAAATTAAAAAGTTAGAAAAAGAAAAACCTTAAATAAAATTATTGGTAATATAATATTTTTTATATCTTAATATATTTAAAAATATTAAAGCAAGAATTTAAATATTAATTGGAAGGAATAAATAAAAATGAAATAAAAAACTATACTTTTAATAATTTACTTTGTAGATAATTTATAAAATACTAAAATAAATAATAAAATATTATAAAAAAAAAAAAAATTGCTTTTTGAATAAATATTAATTATTTAATAATTTATAATTTAATTTTATTTTATAGTATTAATAATAACATATAAAATTATCAATATGTTCTAAATTAATTATCATATATTTTTATTTTTATAAATAATTTAAAAAATTTATAAAATGTTTATTTGTACATATAATATTTTTAAAGATTTTATATTTCTTTTATAAATTATATTTATTTTTAAATAACATAATTAATTAATTAATTTTAATTATATTTTTTATAAAATTCATATAGACTAATTGTTTATTAAATTTATAAACTTTAATATTTATATATTATTTGCATTGATATTTTTATATTTTTTTTCTATATTAAAAAAAAAAATCCTTTATTATTGAGTTTTTTTTTTATTTTTATATAATCAGAATATTTAATATATATTTTGTTTTATACTTATACTCTATTTCATTTTTATGTATTTATATATTTTGAATTTCATAACAATACTTTATATTAATAAAGTTCATAATCACCTAATAGATAATTATTCCAATTATAAATAACTACAACCTATTATATATTTATTATTTTCTTCTATAAATATAATAGATTATATAATTTTAGGTTTGTATAAAAATTATTACAAGAATATAGAGCTACTTTTACATTTCTTTATGGATAACTTGGATTTTGTAAAAATAAATATTAGAAATAATTATTTATTAATAATAAATTATATGTTTGCTTATTTTTAGTTTTAAATTCACATCAATTATTTCATTTTTATATTATGCAAGTATATTATAAAATTGACGCGGTTTAATTTATTTAATTTAATTAAAATCTATATTAAAAATAATTTTTATATTTAAAATCATTTATATATTTAGTATTAATTTTATTTTATTATCTTCTTGAAAGTCATTTATTATTTTAATAAGTTTATAATTTATTTTTATTATTAAAATTACAATTATATATTTAATTGAAACTATTGATAATAAAATATAATATAAAATTTTAATAGATGTTTTTAATTAATTAATAATATTTCGATTTGATTTTTCTTTAAAAAAACTAAAAAATAGAATGCTATATATATAAAAAATATGATTTATTTCAATATTTTTTAAAAAAGTAAAATAAAATATAAATTAAATTATGATTTTCTTAATATAATCATCAACAATAAAATAAAATATATTTTTTTAATTTTTACTATAATTATAAAAATATATATCAACGTCTAGCTTATATGATCCTATTTAATATTGAATTATCTTCTGGTTTTTTAAAATCTTAACTATCAATTATATAAGATTAAATAGTTTATCCAAATAAAGTTCTTCTATTTAAAGATTCTATTTTTTTTTTTTTAAAAATAATATTTAATTTTCTAAAAAATAAAATTTTGTGTTTTTTTAATTTTTTTTTATTACAATGTGCTCTTTCGGCTGAATCTTTATTTGTAAATTTAACTTTTCCACAATCATTTTCTTTCTTTTATAATAAATCATTAAAATTTAATTTAATAATATTAAAAAAATAAAATTAACGTTTTATATATATTATTAATATGTTTTTTTTTACATAAGAATCAACTATATATGATTTTTCTTTTTTCAAAAGATCTTATAAAAATGCATTATCAATTTATTTTGGTAAATTATCGATTTGAATATAATAATAATTAGTGGAACTTTTTTATAAATTTAATTTTTTATTAGAAATATTATTATTTTAATTTTATTTCTAAGAATTTTCTTATTAATATTTATAATTATTATTTTATTAATTTTATATTAATTCTTGCTCATAATATTAATTTGTCTCATTATCTAATATTTATTCTTATATTATTGACTTACCGTTTTTAGTTTTTTATATAGTAATTTTTTTTTTTGGAACTTTATTAATTGTTTAAACCTTTTACCATTTTTCAGAATCTGATCCAGTTTTTCTTATTTATTTATTTTTTAAAGGGAATTTATTTGCAATGTTTTTTTTAATTAATTTTCTATTAACAAATCACTTTATAGCTTTGAAGTAGTTTAATTGTTATTTTATTAAGTTTTTTCTAATTCTTTATCTCTTTTAATAAGATTCAATTATTTTGTTAATATTAAATTCATTTTTTTTTAATTTTTTTATTATTTTATTTTTATAAAAAATATATATATATATTTTATTTTTTTTATAAAAAATATATATATATATATATATATATTTTTAAAATAAATAAATTATTTATAATTGTATAAAAACTTAATTAATATCTTAAAAAAAAAAAATTATAATAATTTTAATTAATGTTGATATTTTTTTTCCAATTAATTTTTTTATTTACAAATAAAAATAATTATTAATACTTTTTTTTTTAAAATTTTTTAAAAAAATTTAAATATTAATTTTACTGAAATATATTTTTGATTTAAAGCTCTTTTTTTTATATAAAGTAATTATTTTAAAATGTTATCAAAAATTAAAAATTCTTATTATTCTATTATTAATTAATTTTGTAATAATAATTTAAAATAAAAAAAAATGAATTATTCATAAAATAATAATTTTAACATGACAAATTAAAGTTCTTTTGATTTAGAAGAAGCAAAAGAAACTTTAGAAAGTATATAAATAAAACTATTAATGATAAATTTAAAATACATTTAAAAAAACAAGTTTTATATGATATAAACCAAATTTTAAATTGTGGATTAGATAGATAATAGTTATCAGTTTTAGTAAGTATTTGTGAAAATGGAGTAAATCCAGAAGCATTAGCAGCTGTTGTCAAAGAATTAAGAAAAGAAGCATCAATTTTAAAAGTATTAAATATATATATATATATATATATATATATATATATATATATATATTTTAATTAGACTTAAATGAATTGATTTTTTTATTATTATTATTATATTATAATATATGTACTATAATTTAAAATGATTTTTTAAATCAATAATTTATTTTTTGCATAATTTATATTTTAAAATTTGTATATTGATTTATTTAAATAATATAATACTAAATTGCCTTTCTCTACACATTATTAGTTGATATATTTTTTAATAAAATATTTATAAATGCATAAAATTAGATTAAATTTTTTATAATGAATAATATTTTTTTTTATTTAAAAAATTTTTAATCTTTATTATTATTATTTTATTTTATTTTTAAAAAAAAAATATCTATTATAATTATCACTAAATATAGAAATTAGAATTTGCATAAAATATAATAATCATTTAAATAATTTAATATTAAAATTAATCTGATTATTTTTATTTTTTTTAGTTAGAATTTTTAATTTTATAATACTCTAAAGTATAATTAAAATAAATAAAAAATAATCCTATTTTTTATTTTTATAGTCCTTTTCAAAAGTCATGATCTTTTTTAAGGCTTTTCAAATTCTTCCACTAAATTTTCTTATATAGAATCACATTAATTAATATTAATTTATTTAAAATCTTTTGTTTCGCTATTTATTTTATTCTCATTAAAATCACTTTCAGTTATTAATAATTCTTAACATAATTCATTACACAAATCGACATGTAAAGGTCTAATAAATTAGTATTTAAAAAGAATGTATGGAGCGACAAAAGCACCTGCATATCCAGTCAAATACATACCCATTCCTTGCAAGAAGAATTTCAAATAAACAATATCGTTTACAGGAATTAGATTAAATATTGTTAATATAATTACTATTATAGAAATAATTACTAAAGGTTCGTAAATTTTGGATCTTATAAAAATATATCTTCCAATTATAAATTCCGGAAAAGGATTATATAATGTAAATGTAAGAAACGAAAAAAAAATACAAATAATTGAAAAGTCAATAAAACATTTATGATAGAATTATTCTATTTGTAATGTTTAACTCTAATCTAATTTACATTTATTTATTATTTGAATATTCCAGTTTTACTCTTCTGGGTTATTTTTGTTAATGTGTAATTAATAAATATATATTATTATTGGTATTATAATTGTAAAAAGGAATATTATACTAATAAAAAATAGTATTTGTGCCCTATTTTTTTTATTAATGTTTTATTTTAATAAGTAAGCTAATAAAATAAAGATTCTTTATTCAAAATAATATTTATAGAATATAGTAAATGAAAAACCTAATATAAATCCGAACAAAACCTAATTTAAAGCATGCATCCCCAAATAAATTCTAGAGAAAATTATACATAGATATAGAAATATAAAAAATATTAAAAGAGCGATTTCTCTATTTCTTTTGTTTTAGTGAAATTTGGTAAATTATTTATTTAATAAATATTCGTAAAAAACAAAACCCAATAAAGAATGCCCAGATGGATTTCCATATTCTTAATAACAAAACCATTCTAAATATTAAATATTTTTATTTGGAATCCAAAAAGGTCGAGGTTGTGAATATGCGGTTTTTAAAAAATTACATATATAGGTCAGAATAGTAAAATATAGCATAAAATTTAATATTTCAAGTTTTTAAGTTTTAAATGAAAACATCAATACTAATATTAATATAATAAATATAGGATTTACTAAATTTGTTATTATATTAAGTATATATATTAATAGATTGTTTCTAAAATTAAATTAAAGATTTTATTATGTTTATAATGTGTTTTCAAATGTTTTTTTATTTAAGTAATGGACAAATATAAATAATGATATAAATATTATAAAGGTAATTAATAAAACATAATTTTAGATCTTGGATAATTACTTTTTTTTTATTTTTTTCATTGGGTTGAATAGTTCTTTTTCACTCATTTTTAATTTATTTTTTTAAAGATAAGAATAAAGATTAAAAAAAGATAAATCTAAAAAGATTTGTTATTTTTATAATAAATTATAAAATATATATTGAATATAAAAAATTTTATATAAATAAATATATATATTTATATATATATATAAATATATATGTATATATATATATACATTTATATTTTTTTAATTTTATTATTATGTATTTGTTATATACAAAAATAAAAATAATATATTATTAATTTTATATTTGTACTTTATTTTTTATAATATATTTATTTAAAATATAAAATTTTTTTGATTTTTTTTTTTTCTATTATTTATCATAAATACATACTTCCAAAAGCACTAAATGTTACAATTGAGAAAAATACGCCATAATAAATATTTAAAAATTTACTAATATTTTAATTTAAAACATATCTATTTTTTATATTTTTAAATTTTAAAACTATTTTTTTTATATATACTTTTTTTTATTAGCCATAAATATTAAAATTATTAAATTCAAAAAATTAAAAAGCAAAACGCTTTAAACAATTAGTTTATCGAATTTTTCTGATGTAGTTTTTCCATTAAATAAGGAAAATTGTATATTTTATCTATAATTTTTTTATTTAAATTAATTTGTATTTTTTTAATATTAATACTTTTATGTTTAAAAAACTAAAACTAATCCAAATCCAACCAAACTATTAAAAACTTGACCTGCAAAGCACCCTGAAAGAGCCATTATTCCATATCCCATTTTAGCTAATTAAGGGTTAGTAAAGAAATCTAATTATTATATAAAAAAATTAAAAAATTAATTAATTTTATTAAGAAAATATAAAAAAAAAAATTAAAATATAAATAAATATGTACCTCCTGCTGAGTTTCCAAAAGCTAAAAATGTCATTCCTAAATAGGCTTTATTTATATTTGTAAGTAATTAAATTAACTTTTTATTTTTTTTTTACAAAAATTAAATTATATTTATTTTTATTTATAAACGAAAAAAAAATCACTCCAAGAAAATCAACTAATAATTAAGCTGCAATAGAAATAACAATAATAGAATTAACAAAACCATAAAAAGCAAAATAGAAAACATTAGAAGGGGCAATAGACATATGTGTGAATTTCCAAACAATTATTGAAGATATAACACTAACAAATAAGCATATATATAATAAATAAATTCCAAATATTTCAATAAATTAGCTATTTGTATAAAATAATATGAATAATGGAGAAGTATAACAAAGTAATATTGATTGCCATTTATTCCAATTTTCATCTTCAACCTTGGGAATAATTAAATCTCTGATACAGTTTATTGGAAATTCGTATATAAATAAAATTTTTTACCATAAAGCCATTTCACACCATTACATGTCAAATCTTAAAAGCCTCATTTTTATTTTTGATTTTAATAACATTAAATCGTGGTTTAATTTAAAGCCTAAATATTTTTTTTTTTATCTTTTTGTTTTATTTTATTAATTATTAAATGAAATATATGTTAATTCTTTTTTACGTAAAAGTTTAACTTTGTATCGAGATTGTATTAGTTTCCTGCAATTATGATTACTATTGATTCTTTTTATATTCAATATTATTATTTTGTTATTATAATTTTTTAAAAATAATTTTTTTTAATAATATATTTTAATAAAATTATACTTAATATGCATTATAATCTGCTAGTAAACCATAATTATCCTTTTTATATAATAATTTTACTAGCGATTTAAGGATTATAATAAATAAATTTATATATAAATATAAATATATATATATATATATATATATTATAATATATATATATATTTATATATTTATATATACATACTATTATAAATATATATATACAAAAAAAAATTATACTTCGTTTTACATATATCCATTTTAAAGATATAATTTCAGATTATTACTTAAAAATAATAAAAAAAATGTATAAATATTTATTTTTTATTACGAAACTTTAAAAGATTCATTATAATCTTCATTTATAATTATATCAGAAATTAAATCTTCAGTTTAATTATTATTATTAATAGAAAATTCTAATTATGAATTAGTCATTTCTTTTTCATCAATTAAACTTTATAAGTGTTTTTGTTTATTTTATGTTTTAAATTACCATTCTTAAATTATAACTACAATAATAAATCTAATATCAAAAAAGAAAATTATTTAAAATAATATATATATTTGTACATAACATATATTCCTAAATAACTCAAAGCCATAAGAAAATTCACAAAACCAATAAATGTATATAAAATAATGACAAAAGTCCCAAATGTATAAAATCCAATATCTCTCAAAAAAATCTGTTTTTGACATTAAATTTAATTTGATTAAGAAATAACTCTTGCAACAATAACTGAATTTACAAATAAACCTGCTCCAAATATACTTCCTATTGCTAAGGATATACCTTCTGAATCTCCACTTCCGCCAGCTATAATTGCTGTTAGTACATCAGGTGCTCCATTTCCTAAAGCTAATAAGGTTACTCCAGCTAATGTTTAAGAACATTTTAGAAATTCTGAAATTCTTGTAAGAGATGGGGACAAATATTTTTCTGCAGTTGATTATAAAAGGTGAAATGAAAATAATGAAACTAAAATCTTTTTTTTTTTATTTATTCGAATTTTTTTTTTATAATTTTTTACGGATATAATTAGTAATAATAATATATTTTAATCTAAATAACAATAATATATTTAAATAAATTTTATTAATTCTTCATTATTACAGTTTTATATTACATATTAACATTAGTCTTTTTGTATTTTTATTAATTCTAACTTACATTAATCCATTTTTTTTAAAATAATAATAATAATAATTATATAATAAAATTAATTTTAATTCTATTTTTTATTTTTAAAACGAAAAATATAAAAAATATAAAATTATTTATATAAAAAATACATATATATTTATTTGTATATATATTTGTAATTAAAAATAATACAAAAAACTATATTATTTCTAAATCTCTATATAACAATATTATATTTTATAAAGAAAAACAAATAAATTTTTAATTTTAAAATATAAATTATATAGAATATTTAACAAAATTTTATTTATAATTTTATTATGTTTATATTTTTTAAAATCTTATGTATATATTTATTTAAAAAAAAAAAAAATTAAAAAATATAAATTTAAAATAAAAAACAAAACAAAATATATATAAATTAATCAACTTTAATAATTTTCTAATTTTCCGATTTTACATAATTAACATTTTTCAGTAGGATTCTTAACAATTTATACAGAATAATTACATTTGCATAAAGAGCAAGTCAATATATCAGATTTTTTGAATAGTTTAAAGCTTTGCCAACACAAAATCATATCTTATTTACATTATCCGCATTTTTTAGGACCTTTAAAATCAAATTCAGATTCACAATAAGGACAATTAGTCTTTGTAATGTTATTATTTTAATTTTTTTTCTAAGAATTAACTTGTAGTATATTTTTTAATTATTAAAATAAAGCAATATCTTCTTGATCTGGTTTTCCAGTTTAAATAGACTAATCAAGGGAATTTTTTAATTATTCTGCTAGTAAGAAATTTTCAGCTTCGATTGAGGTTTGGATAGTTTAGAGAATGTATTTTATCCTTATTTTACCTTTAAGTTATTAAATAGAAATTAATATTAGAAAATAATAAAGAGCCTATTTTAATTAATGATTATTTTTTGTATATTAAATTTAATTAAGAAGTTGCGAAGATAAAAAATAGGCAGAAATTTGTTGAATGAATTTTTTATTTTTTTAAATATCAGTTTTATCGAATTTCTAAAAGGCTAAATTAATTATTTATTATACTTTTTGAAACTCATTTTATGAATTCAATGATATTATCTAGTCTAGGAAATCTTATTAATTATTAGCGTCCATTTTCTCTTGTTTTAAAGGACTATCATATTATTAATTTTACTAAGGGAACTCAAATTAATTAAATTTTTATTAAATTTTTTTATCAAAATTAGAAAATTATGTATCTTTTTATTATATATTTTATTATTATTAATATTAATTGAAATTAGAAAAGTCAGTATTTGGATTATTAATGGAATTGTTATTAAAGGAATTATTTTTTGAATTATTATTTGGGATGTTTGTATTAAAAGTATTTGGATTAAATTATGTTGTATTGAAATTGTTTGATGTAAAATTATTTGTATTAAAATTGTTTATACTATTAAATGCATTTGGATTAAAATTTCCAAAATTATCTGAATTATTACCGCTTCCTTTTTATTAATTAATATTATCTGTTTAATTTTTAAAAGTATTAAAATCATTGTCATAATTATTATTTTTTTAAAGTGATGTAAACTGTCCAAAGTTTTATGTGTTTTTTCTTTCTTGACTTATATATGAATTAAAGTCATTAAAATTTTGTTATACTTATTCTTAATATTAATTATTATTATTATTAAAAATATTTTCGTGTTTTTATTCAATTGCTTCTTCATCATTTTTTATATTATCGTCCATAACTAAAGGAGGCATTTAGAAAAAAAATTAATTTTTTGATTATGTTTCTTAATTATTTATTTAAATTTAATCATTGTTTTTTGAAAATTCTTCATTTATTATAGGTGGCATAGCAAAAACAAATTATTATTTACTATTTTATTAATGAGAATCCTATTATTATTATTATTCTTCATTTACAATTTAAGGCATTTAAATAACAAAATTATTTATTTAATTTTAATTATTATTATTCTCTTTATTTTTTTTTATTTTAAAAGCTATTTTTTTCTTTTTTTCATGGACTAATTATAAAGGAATCTTTTACTCGTCTTTAATTTGACTTAAAAGTAATTTTTCCTTTCTAAAACGAAATTCTGTAATTTCACCTATAAATTTTTCAGAACCTAAAATTATATGTTTATTTTTAAGTCCTTCGAAAATCTCGAAATCTAAATCTTCTTCACTCATAAAAAGTTCCTTACAATTTATAAATAAACACATTTTAGACAAATCCTCATATATAATAGATATATGGTTCCATTAATTTTAATTTAAACTTAAATTTTATTAATTATTATTACTTTATGTTTTATTTAAATTATTACTTGTGTTATTGTTTTCCTCATCTTCATCTTTATATACAATTAATTTTACAAGACTACCTTTGATAAATAATTCTGAGTTATAATTATTTATTTTTAATTCTAAAGTACTTTCTTACAATTACTAATTAAAAAATCTCATTAAAGAACCGTTTGGAGTATTTGGTTTTATCCAAAATTCAATTGTAAATTATTTCGTTTATTTTTATTTATTAAACCATTTTTCATTACAAGTTTTAATACATTAAACATTTATTCCATTAAAAACTATACTATATTACTAAGGACATTTTCCTCCCCATTTATCTTTAAAATTAATACACATTTATATATAGATAAATGTAAAAAAATATAAAAAAAATAATAATAATATATATATATATATATATATATATATATATATATATATTTATATATTATAATATAATATAATATTGCTTTTTATAAATACCTTCTATTTCCATAGGATCTCCTATTTCTAATTAATTCCATATATTTTCTATGTTATTAGATATAATTTCTCCATTATTTATTTATTCATAATTGCTTAAATTATCGATATTTTTACCTTTTCCTTCATCGAATCTCCATAGAATAAGAATTTCTTAGTTTTCTTTTTCTTCTTCTTCTTCTATTTAGTCTTGATTTTCGTTGAAATTTTATTCTTGGTCACATTTAATATTTTTTTTTTTTTATTCATTAAACTATGAATGTAATCCTATATAATTATAAATACTATCAAATTATGTTTACTCAATAGTTTGTAAAACAGGCATCTTCATCTTCATCTTCATCTTCTTCATCTTCGTTTTTAGAAAAATATACTTATTTATAAGTAATACTTCCGAATCCAGCCGAGAATTAAGCTAAGTCTTTTTTTTAGACAATATTTTTAATTTTTTTTGCTAATTCAATATCTAATTCTCCTATTTATCGAATAAACTCATTATTTCTTATATTTGTTTATTACTAATTTTAAACACTGGAAATAATGGAAAAGCCAAATTATCTGTTTATTAAAAAGATTCTATAGAATAGTTATTTTAATAGTTTTATTAAGTAATTTGAGATAGAATGTATTTCCAATTTTAATGTAAATTATTTCCAGTTTTTGAATTCAAAAGAACATTAGTTAATTAATTTAATAAATCTTTCTAGTTTAAAATTTTGGCTACAATTGCCATTTTATGATAATTTTATAATAAATAATTTAAATAGTAAGATTTTTCGAATTCTCCTATTAATAAATAATATTAATAAATTTATTTAATTTATTCTTTCTGGCCAACATATCGAGGATCTTATTAAATTTTTTTCATTATTTCTAAAGCATCTATTTCATTTTTAATTTATTTATTTATAAATATACTTTCTATTAAATCTTCTGTTTTTAATAATTGTTCCATTGTTTATACACTTATAATCGTATTGAATTATTTATTATCACTATTATTAGTATATATATAACTTAAATGTTATAAATTAAATTATATGAGTTTTTATATTAATTTCTATGATATTTAATTACTACTTATAATTTCTATTAATGTTTATATAAAAACTGTATTTATTTCTTATTTAAGATATTTCTAATTAGCTAAATAACCTAAAAAAAATATAAAATAAAATAATAAAAATAAATAAATATATATAAATATAATATATATTTATATTTATATTTTATTATATATATTTTTTGATATTTATATCTATTTTTATTTTATTTGTATTAAAATACCACAAATTAATGGTTCTAAAGGACAAAAAGATTTAACTTTGAATTCTGTATGATCTTAACTATTTTTTTCTTAAGATTATTTTTCGAGCCTATAATAATTCTATCCATCATTATAAAACTAATAATTTATTTACTTTCAAAATTATCTAAACTTACACAGGGATTATATGTACCGTCTATACAGGCATAATTTATATGTGTTTTGTTAACAAAAAAAAGAGCGTTTCCAAACCATTTCCCTTAGTTTATTAAATTATTAGAATTTTAAATTTAACATAATTTTAATATTTTTATTTTTTCTAAATTTTAGTTTATAAAATAGATTTTATTTAAACAAATTATTGCCCCTATCTATTTTTTATCATCTTAATTAAGGTTTTACCATTAAATATCAATTATATTGTCATCTAAATCTCCTTTAAAAGTATAGTTTTAATCGTTTAAAATTTACATATTACATAAATGGTTTTCTGGAAGTCTGTTTTTTGAAAATCTTAATATGTTTTCTCCGTAATTTTAATAGATTATACAAAATCCATCTCTTAAAGGTGTGTTGTAAATTTTTTGGATTTTAACATTTAATTAATCCTTGAAAAAGTGAGTGTTTTATTTGTCCAAAAAATGTATTTTCAATTATTCATCTAAGTAATCTTGCTAAAACTCTATTTAAAAAGATTAATTATTGTTCATTAAATAATACACAGGGGGGTTCTAGTATTTTGGATTACCTAAAAATACAGCTTGTGTGCAAAAAAGTTCTACAAAATGCTCTATTTCAGCTTCTTTTTCTCCTTTTAAGTTTATATTAAAGGTTGTTGCTCGAAAATTATTGTCTAATTTATATAATAATAAGAATTTGATTTTGTTAGTATATTCTAAAGATATAGGACGGGTATCTAAACCAAAAAATAAAATATCATCTGAAAGAATAATTTACTTTAAAGTCCCTACAGTCCTTATTAAATTCATTGCAGCTGAAAATAATTTAATATCGAGATTTTCAATATAAAAGTTTTATGATTAGAATAAAATTTCTTTATTTTCTATTTATTTTAAATTAAATTATATATAAATATAAATATAATATATATATAAAAAATATAAATATAAAATTATGTATATTTATATATTTTTATTTATATATATATGTATAATTATTTTTTATTTTTATTTTTTATTTACATGAAGGTATTAATTATTCAAAACTATGTGTATGCTAAGGTGAACATTATGGAAAATCTATTTTATCTGACATTTTATCATATAAATGAATTAATTTTATATTATATTCTATACAATTAATATTTTTCTAATTAAATTATTCTATCATCTTTATATTTTTAAAAGCTATTAAATTACTAAATTAATGTACTTAAAGAAATTTATTAAATCCCATACTAATATTATCTTATATTTGAAACTTTATATAAATAATTTTTTATATATATATATTTGTATTTATATATATTTTATTTATACTTTATAATCTATTTTTTATTAATAAATTATAGAAATTTCATTTATTTTGGCTGAAATTTTATTTTATGAATTTTTAATATTTTTAATTTATTCTAAATCCCCTGTTATTTGAAAATTGAATAATTTTAAAATTCCTTCACCTGTTAAAGCTAGAAAATATGTATTTTTAAAACTAAAAAACCCATTATACAGCATCCATTATAAACTTAAAATTCCGTTTTCTGAAATTCTAATTTTCGCCAAAATTAAATGCTTAGTACCCAAATGTCTAGAATCTAAAATATAGATTTTCCCATGATTTGTTCCTGCCAATAATTTATGTCCATCATTAGAAAACTCTAAGCAAGTATAAAAATATCTATTTTCATTATTATTTTCATTATTATTAGTATTATGATTTTAAACATTATCAGGTTCATTTAAACTCTTCAATTAAGAAAGACTAGTATAATTCCAAATTCTAATAAATCCATCTGAACAGGCTACAACGATTTTTTTTTCGTTTGGCTGGCATTTTAAATCGTTTATAAGAACTTTTTTAGGTAGTTTTAATTTTGAATATTTTTGAAAATTCGCTTATTATATCGCCTCTTGGAAATTAGCACAATATATATTTCTTTAAGTTTTTGAAGAAAAAAATAATAAATCTTAACTTTCGGACAATGTAAATGAATTTATAAAATAATTATTTTTTCCATGTGTTTATGTATATAATAACATCTGTTTTTTAATAGTATCGTAAATTACGATATTAGAAGGGGGATATGTGAGAAATAAATATGAGTTTTTTTTATTATATTATAATATATAACCAGAAGATTCGATTTATGAAACTTTAGGGACTATATATGTGTGGTGGATGCCGTTTGTAAGTGTATCTTCTTGAATTATTGCAAGGTTTTTTTATTATTCGCAGAGAATTAAGTAAAATATTTGCATTTTTTCCGCATGCATGCAAAAAGAAAGGGCTTATTGGGTTTTTATATATTATGTATCCATTTTTTTAATATTACAATTTTTTTTTTATTTATAATTATAGTTATTATATTTTATTTTATTTTTTAAAAAAAATTAATTTTATTATTCTTTAAAAAAATAAATAAATATAAAAAATAATAAAATAAAAATATCTTAAAAAAATTTTAATTAAAATAAAAATGTAAAATCATCAATTATTGAATAATTTCGAAGACATTACTAACTTAGTTAATAATGTATGTTTAAACATGCAATTAGGAGAAACAATATCAACTAAAGAGTTTACTTTTTATGATTCAATGTCTTCTTCTGAAATAGGTGATCCAAAAATGGATATAAAGGTAGGATATAAAGATGTAAAGCATCCTATTTAATTAATAAAAGATGGAGAAATAAAAGCAGCGGAAAATCTTACAAATCATGAGGCAATATAATAATAAAAAAAATATATATTTATATAAATAAAAATATATATTGATGTATATAAAAATATATAATTATTTTTAATTAAAAAATTAATTATATGTAAATATATTTATATATTTATAGTTAATTCATTTGATTGATTATTTATTAGCATTAGAGTTTACTTGGTTAAAAGGATATTCTTTATCCTAAACACTTTATTAATTTGTGTATATATTCTTTTGATATTAAAATAATATATTATTATTAATTTTTTTTTTTTTTAAGTTATTTTTATGATGAAAATTCTTATAAAAATAATTTAATTTTGAAATCTTATATCGAATGCTTATATTTAAATGGAATCATGATGTTTGAAACAGTCAGATATTCACCTTTTTTAAAAGAAGATGATTATACAATTACAGTTTTTAGTTTTCCTGAATAAAAAGGTATTTAATATTTTTTTTATTTTTATTTACATAAAATAAATAATAAATTAATAATTAAATTTTAGATGAACAAACGATATTAAATCAAATTAGTGAAGCTGAAAATTTAATAGGAGATAAAATAACAAATCCAAATTGTAAAAAAAATAAAAATAAAAAATTCTATATAATTATATAGTAAGAAAGAAGAAAAAAAACATAAATCTAAATGAATATGATGCCATAGATTCTCGTTTAAAATTCCGTAAGTCTTTTTTAAAATTATCATCTTTATTATCAAATTCTAATTATACTTAATAAATACATGAATAAATAACAAGTTAAATAAACAGTTTAAAAAAACGAATATATGAAATAAAAGAAACATCTAGTTTGTATAAAAATACTTAATAAGAGTTAAATTTAGAGAATTATTTTTCCAAAAATATGATAAAAACTATTAATTGCTTAGTCTCGCCAAGACCCTATCTTGAAATGAAAATTGAAGATGGATTTTCTATGATTGAGAGCTTTTTGGAAAGTTTGGAATATATTTTAAGTCTTGCAAAAGAATAGAACTTTTATGCAATTCTTGAAAAAATTATTGAGTTTAAAAATTTACCTAAAAATATCTTTGCAAAAACATATTTAGATTGTAATATTTTCTATTCAACAGGAAAATATTTTTCTATATATGATATGGGAGATATGGTTAAAGTAGTTTTTTTTTTATATTTTTAGATTAATATTCTTATATATATTATTTCTTTAAATCAAAAAAGAATATATTTAAAGATTTTGGATTGTCTGACAGCACTCTAAATTCCTAAAGCTTTTTAGAATATTCTTATTAATGTTAGATTGTTTGTTAAAATTATATAACTAAATACCTTTCTAATTAATATAGATAATATAGAGATTATTGTAAAATTTACTAAGAATTAAGTATTTTAATAAGTTAGAGTGTAATTTTTTGTTATTTTTATTTAATAATTTTTTAATTGTTAATAATAATAAAAATAAATAAAGGATAAATACGAAAAAGAATTTCTTATAAAAAAAGATGAAGCTTAAACTGCTACTACATGGAGTTATAATTTGGCTTGTAGAATGATGGCTTAACATTTACATTTAGGTTTTTAACTTGAATTATTTGATTTAGCTGATTATTGTTAGATATTTTTTATATTAGAGTTTGTTTATAGAATTTTAGAAATAAACACATAAAGTTTAATGTTAATTAAATTTGATAAATAATTTATTTTAGGTATTTTTTTATTTTTTTATTTTTTTGTTAATAAAAAAAATAGCTTTTTAAACTAAATAAAACCTTGATTAAGCTAAAAAAAAATTAAAACCTTTTTAAAAATAATGGTTTTATTATTATATATTTTATAAAGGATTATAATTGTATGCTAAAGCTAATAGTCATATTTGCTTTTTATTAGAAAAATATTCACTTATTCCTTAATTTAATGATCCAGAAACTTTAAAAAATAGATTTGCGAATAGATTTAAAATATTTGAAAATGCATTTTTTTTGAAAATGCCCACTTATTAATAATATTAAGAAAAGGTTAGTGAAGGTTTTTCTAAAGAAAAAGTATTTATTTTTAGTTAAATAAAAATAATATTATTATAATTCAAAAAAGCTTGATTAATATTGTGAAGAAATTAAATAAACTTTAAGTTAAGCTTAATAATTATTTTAATAAATTCCTGAAAATGAAGAAGTAGTGCCCTTAGGAATTAGAAATGATGCCAAAAAATTAATAAAAGTAATTTTTTTTAATTTTTTTTTTTTTAATTTTTTATATTTAAAGGTATGTATATTAAGTAGTCTATCTGCCATGAAAATAAAACTTAAAAAAAATGATTTATAAAAATTAAAAGGAAGCTTTAGTAGTAAAGAGCATATATATTATCCTTATCCGGAAATTTTATGAGATGTTTTTTTTTTTTTATAAAAAAAAAAATAAAAAAATAAAAAAATAAAAATTTAATTATAAAAATGTAAATTAATTAAATATAATTTTTAACAAAATATAATTTTATATATAAAAAATATATTTAAATTAGATTATATATATATATATATATATATTAATATTTAGGATAAAATAATTATAAAAAAATTAAAAATAAGTAAAATATAAATAATTAAATATTAAAAAAAAAAAACTTAATTTTTTTATTAAAAAAAAAATGAAATAAATTTATTTTTAATAAATAAAAAATAATCATTAATTTGTCCATTCAACTTTTTACTTTTAATATTTTTTGGGGGAGAATTATTCATGTTATTCGATAGATAGACCGTTTTATAAGTTTAAAAATTATATTGAATTCGTATTGCTTTTGAAATAAGTTTAGTTCGATATATTATCAAATTATTATTAAGATTGTAAGCTTTTTATATTTTAAGAAAAATAATAATTAGGATTTTTTTATTTTTAGAAAATAATTTATTATATTTATTCTTCAATTTACGAAAACTTCTCTTCATTTTTTTATTAATTTTCTTAAAAATATTATTCAATTTTATTCACTAGTAAATTTTAATTTTAACTATTTTTTAATGATTGAATTTAATCTTAAAAAAAAATATTTTCTTTATTATTATTACTAATATTTTATTCTTTAATTTGTGATAATTATTATTATTATTATTATTATTATTATTATTATTATTATTATTATTATTATAATATTTATATTTCTTATTTAATTTTTTTAATTTTCATTTATATTTTTTTATTTTATAAATATTATAATAAATTTATTTATTATTATGAAATAGTTTCTTTTTCTATTCTACTTTAGTCATATTCTTCTTCTATTTAATTTTTTATTATTTCTTCTTCATTTTCTTCCATAAATTCATTATAATTATTACTAAAGATAGGATTTATAATTTCTGTTTTTGAATATATTTTATTTTATTTTTTAAAATTTATATTTTATTCCTATATTTCTGTTTCATAATCAATTTAAATAAGTTAATTACTTAAAGGATTTATATCAATTAATTGATTTAATTTATATTATTTAACTTTTTTTTAATTATCATTTTTTTCATTATCATTTATATAATTTTATTTTTTAAAATATTTTTAATTTTAAATTTCTGTATTTGAATGTAAGTTATCTAATTTTTCATGAAATATTTCTTTATTTTATTAATTTTATATTTCTTGTAATTATGGTTTTATTTATTTAAATTATTTTTTTACTTAGAAATTATTTATTATATCATTATTTTTAATTTGATAATTTTTAATTTCTTTCAAAGGTTTTTAAAAATTTTTGAAAATCGATTACATATATTTATTATTTTTTTCTTTTTATATATAATAAATAATTAAATTAAAAATATTAAAAATACATAAGCAATTAAAAGATTTAGAATTATTCAAATGAAATAATATCTTAGTTTCTAAAGGTATACTTGTATAAGACTTTCCATATAGATCATTTTACTATTAATTAAGCTATTTTTTATTTTATTTATTTAAGTTACAAATATTAAAATATAGAATTTAAATTTTTTCATTTTAATTATAATTTAAAAATTTTTAACATAATTATTATCCAATATAAAATATTTCTTAAAATTATTTATTATATTCATTTTTTTTTATAAATGAGATATTAAAATAGATGATTTTAAATAATTAAAATAGCTAATCAATAATATTTATAGTCTTTAGCAAAATTCAAATTCATTAATAGAACTTTCAATATTTTAAAATATCTTTTATTTAAAAAATATACAAATAAATATATATATAATAATATATATATATATAAAAATAATTATGATAAATATTAATTATGTTGATATAAATATAAGTATTTATATATATATATATATATTTATATATTTATTACTGATTATTATAATTATGAATATGCATAATAAGAAATAAATTAACAGTTTTAATTTTTATTTAATTATAAATATATAGAGGATATATTATTTAAAATAATACATTTTTGAATTTGAAATAAATTCAAATTCTTGTTTATTTAAATTTATTTATGTTAATTATTTTTAAAATTAAACTAAAAGAATTATTTTAAGCAATCTTTCAATATTTTTTTAGCTATCATTATATTTCCTTTTCTTTTTTTTTTAAAAAAAATAAAAATTATAATATATATAATAATAACTTAGTACAATTTATAGCTATATTATTGAATGTATTTAATAATAATTATTCTTGATAAAAAAAATATGGAATTTCTTTTAATATTCTAAGTGAACATTCTAATAAATTTAATGTTAATTCATATTTATTTGATTCTAATTTTTTTAAAAAAAGTTTATTTGTGTTTATAATTTACATATTATTAAGTTAAAGGAAATATTATTTATTTGTATTGAAAATTATTTGACAAGTAAAGGCTCTAGACTTTATATTTAAATATTTTCAAGTACTTTTGTAATTAGTTTATTATATATAATTTAAGTTTCATTTTTTTAAAATTCCTATTTTTTTTTTAAAAAAAAAATCCTTAAACTAAAAACAAAGAATTATAATTTATCAAAAACTTGTTTTTTAAATTAAATTATTTAATTAATAATATTAATTAATGGTAAGGTTTATTCATTCTGTAAATTATTTATAGTTTATTTTGGGGATTAATAAATCAATTTTCTTTATTTGTTTATTATTGAAACTTTATTCATTTTTTTTTTTATTAAATATTATTTTAATTTTAATTTTTATTTTATTTTAGATTATTTAATTAATTTAAAAAATAAAATATTTTAATTTTTTGATGTTTTAAGAAATATTATTTTTTAAAACTAAATAAATAATTTTAAAAAAAATGTTTCACTTTTTACTATTATTATTATATATAATAAATATAAAAAATAGTTTATTTTTATTAAAAAAATAAAATATATAAAATAATAATTTATAATTTAATAAATCATTTATATTTTTGTTATTTAAAATAATAATAATATACAAAATAACTTTTAATTTTTGTATTTTTTCAATATATAGGCATTTTAGTTTTGATTTTTTTTTCCTTTTTTTATATTTTAATATTTTATTAACTATTTTTTTTAACACTTTATTTCCTTCCATCTAACATAATTAAACCTTCACTTTTAATTTATTTTTCATTTGTTTTTAATTTTCCTAATTTAATATTGATTTAATTAAATTCTTTTTATAATTTTTCATAATATTAGCTTTCATTACTTATATTAGATTATTTCTTTTATTTTATTTTTTTTGGTTTTTTTTTTTTTTTACATTATTTTCATTTTTTATATCTGATTTTTTATCAAAACTTAATCTATTTTTTTATTCAATACTTATATTATTATGTATATTCATTCCATCTATTAAACCTTCTTAATAATCATAATCCATAAAAATTTAATCTGCTTTTTCATATAAGTATTGATTTTTCCTTAAATTATTTTCTAATGTATAATCAGCTTTTACCTTATCTAAATCTATTATTTAATCTATTGGTTTTTCTAATTAAACTCTATTTTTTTATTAATTTATATTTATATATAGAATTACCCAAACAATTTTTGGATTTTTTTATAATTTCTTTCATCTCTTATATCTTATATAATTTTTTCTAATTCTTATTATTCATTTTAATTTTATTTAATCTCTTCTAATTATTCTATATAATTTTAATCATGTTTATTTAAATTTTTCTCTATTTCTTCAATTTCTTTTCCTAAAAGTTTATCCATTAACTTAATTTTTTTCGTCATTTAAAATTAATTTTTTTGTTCATTTTATATAAAAAATAAAAAATACCTGTTTTGATTTTTCTTTTTAGACTTAAAGCAAGACTTTTTTTATTTATTTTTTTAAATAAAATATATTTTTATATTATTGAATTAAAATACCTTTATATTTGTTTTTTTCTAAAAAATACTCCTTTTTTTTTCATATTCTTCTTCTTATTTTTCTTTTTCTTTAACTTTTTCATTTTCAATATCACAAGCATGTTAAGGATTTATAGCTTGTTTAGGTATTTAATTTTAAAACTAACTTTCGGTTCTAAAAATTATAAATTATCATAATAAAAAAAAAGTAATTACATTGATTATTATTCATTAAATTTAAAATTTTAATAATTTAAATTTTCTTAATTTGATTCTTAAGTAATAACTGAAATATTTTTATCGATTTATTATTCATTTTATTTAATTACTTGTATTTATTGAGTAGAGCTTTTAAATTCTTCATTTGAAACTTTATATAATTTAATCTAGTTATTATTATTATTTTCGAATTTAATAAACTAAGGAACTGTTTTTTCTAATAAATTTTGCTTTTACAGACTATTTTTTCTAGTAATATTTATTTTACTTTATTTTAATAAACTTAAAGGTAAATTATTATTTTGTTTCAATAGTGTGTTTTTAAAATTTTCATTATTCATATTTCTATTATTATTAAAATCTCCATTTAAAATATTCATTAATATTTATAATATTTCAGGAGGAGGAGGCGGTGGAGGAGGTAAGAAGCCATCATTTTATAACTGAGGTAAATTTAAAGTATTTTATCGGATGTTTGTCATTTGGAAATCTATAGGTTAACTATAAAATGTTTAGTATTAATCTAAATTATTGTTTTGAAATTTGTTTGTCCCGTTTAATTAAAGAATTTTATTATCATATTATTAATATGTGGGGGGAGGGTAATATGGACTTTACTATATTGATTAATTTTAATTTGGATCTACTAATGTTATTATTTTGGGCTTTTTTTAGTACAATAAGTCGATTTTATTTGGTTTAGATGACATTTTTTTATTTTAATTATATACGGAAATTTTCGTTTATTTGTATGTATTTTTTTTTTAATTACATTAAATTAAATGATATTTTTTTTAAATATATATATATTTTTATTTTTTTAATAAAAATATAAAGGATGATTTTAAAAAATAAATTTTGCTTTTTTTTTTCTTATTTTTTTATTTATTTTTTAAATAATTAATTTTCTATAATTAAAACGCGACATAAATATATATTTTTATAAAATAAATATTGTAAAAAAAAAAAAAAATCATTTAAAAAAAAAAAAAGAAATGTAATAAGGAATAGTCCAAAAACAAGGTATATTAAAAAAAACCATCTTTAAAATATATTTATTATATATTTTTTCCTTTAAATATAATAGAATTTTAACAAAAGAAAATAATAATTAGACCTTAAGCAAATAATAATATACAAATATCTTAAAAAAATAACAAAAATTCTCCTCAGATTAATATTACCAAATAAAAATAACCAGTTATATTAACTCCATTAAATAATATTTATTTAAATTAATAATACTCTTTATTTTCTCCTTGTATTTTCTAAAATAACAATAAGTACTTTTTTTTTTTTATATTTTTTTTAAAAAAAAAAATATATATAAAAAAAAAGAGGGTTATAAAATTATAATATACCTTTTAGCCCTTTCGAAAATTTATAATAGGAAAACGAAAAAACAAATATATAAGAATTTCCAATTCCATTTTTAAAATAACATAAACAAAGCAAATAATAACAATAAGAAGAAGATGAAGAATAAGAATAAGAATAGGAAGAAGAAGAAGAAAATACAAATAATTAATAAAATTAAAGCGAAAAAGATTTGGAAAATAAATCAAATAAAAAAACTTAAAAACCTTCTTTTATAATTGAATTTAATAATAGGTATTTTTTTTTTTTATAAAAAAATAAAATAATTAATTTTAAAAATAAATTTAGTTTAGAATTAGATAAATTTAAAAAAAGTTAATATTTTGAAGAAATAACTAAAAATTTTGGCTTTTCTAATTATAAGTTTCTTTTTGAAATATAAGATTCAAATAAATAATAATTAAATATTTCATCAAAAAACTAAATAGAAGATAAAAAATTAAATAAATCTTGTATAAAGGATTTATTTGCTGAAAATGAAGAAGAATAATCAGAATAAGAACAAAATACGCTATAATCTTTGTAAAAAAAGCTATAGAAATAAATAAAATAAGAAGAAAATTAAATTAAAGATACATATAATAATGATGGAATTTAAAAATAGGAAAAATATTAACAATAACCTTTAGTTTTATCAGAAGAAACATAAAATGAAGTAAAAAAAGATTGCTGTAATTGTAAAAAGACAAAATGTTTAAAATTATATTGTGAATGCTTTTAAGCCAAAAAATATTGTGAAGGATGTAATTGTGTAAAATGCTTTAATAGACCTGAATATGAAGATTTAAGAAAAAAGGCTATGTAAGGAATAATAAATAGAAATAGTTCAGGATTTGATAGTAAAATTGATGTAAAAGTAAAACTAATATAAATATAAAATTATTAAATTAAAATAAATATATATATATATATATATATATATATATATATATATATAATAAATATAAATATATATATTTTTTTATATTTATATATTTATAAATATTTATATTTTTATTGTTTAGATATTTATTTATTTATTTATTCTATTTTATATATTTATCTTATTATATTTATATATTTTTTTTATATTTTTTAACATAGAATTGTGAATAATAAATAAATACAGAAAACAATGTTTTAAAAATACATACTAAAGGGTGTAATTGTAAAAAAAGCTAATGCCTAAAAAAATATTGTGAATGCTATTAAATGGGAGTTAAATGTACAAATTTATGTAAATGTGATAATTGTAATAATATGTCTGATTTGAAAGTTATGAGGAATTAAAATTTTGATAATTATTATCATTAATAATAATAGTATTAGTAGATGTGTTATTTTTTAAGACCTTAGGATCATTTCTATTAGCCTTTTTATTAGGAAGAATAAAGATTTTAACATTTGTTTTAAAATAATAATAATAATAATAATTAGGAAAATATTAATAGTTCGAATTTTCAAAATAATAATAAAAAAATTAAAATTAATTAAGATCTTTTATAAAAAGTTTAAGAAAAATGATATTAATTTAAAATTAAAATATTTAATTTTTTTTTTTTTTATTTAATTTATGTTTTTTTTAATCCTTATTATTAATTTTAATTACATAATTAATATATTTCTCATTTTTTTAAATTGAGACTATAATATAAATTAATTTCATTTTTTTTTTAAAAAAATAAATAAATCAAAACATTCTACCTTTAACATATTTTTTTGGATACATGTCATCTCTATTTATTATTTTTTATTTAAAATTAAAGAATATAATTGTGAAAAAATAAAAAAATAAAAACATATTATATGCTATAATTTTAATAGAATCAACATTTTATTCTTTATACTTTTTAATTTCTTAATCATACTTTTATTAGATTTTATCAATTTAATTAATTTGTTTTTATTTTAAGACTAAAAATCTAATTCACATTATTAAACTTTTTCCAAAAACTAACTATATTTATGATTCATTAAATACTTTTATTTTTTATTTTCATTTAAATTTTATGATTAGTTAGTTTTTTTTTTTTTGATTTTTGAGTAAATAAAGGTGATTGTATTTATTTTTTTGCCTTTAAAGAAGGACTACTAAGAGAAAAAGAGTCTAAATGACTTTAAACTTTAGATTATATTTCTTTTCCTTTGAAAATATATTTGTAGGATTTTTTAGAAGGGAAAAAGAAGGAACTATATTTTTAGTTATCTTTATTTGCTTTAATTTCATTTAACACTTTTTCATATTCATTTTTTCGAAATTATTTGAGTTTTATTTATGAATTTACCCATTTTTTTTTAAATAAACTTTATTGAATTTAATGTAATCTTTTACATACACTATTCGATTTTTTCTAAAAACTTTCATAATATTATTTTTGTTCATTAAATTGTTTTATATTTCCTCATTTAAACCATCTGTTGTTAATAGTTTTGATAATAATTAGTTCTTTACTTCATCTAATTTTGTTTTTCTTATTTTAATTACTCAATTTGGTTTAATTCAGTTGTTTTTGATTAATTCATTAATGGTAATGTTTTTATATATTTAATATAGGAAGACTTATATTATTTTGAGTTGTTTTCTTTTCAATTTTTTGTACTTTTTCAAATAAGAGATCTTTTAAATATACATCGAAATTTTCATAATTATAATCTAAATCATTTACCTAATTTATATATATTTTTTTAAAAAAAATATTTATTATATGTTATATATAAAAATTATATATTTTTTTTTTCTTATAATAAATATTTTACATTTTTATTTTACAGTTTATTTTTTAAATAATCAATTGTTTTATTTTCAAAAATATTATTTACAAAATTATTTGTATTTCTCCAATTATTTATTTAATTTATAGATTTTTACAATAGATTATATTTTGGTATAAATTCTTTTTATTTAATAGAATTTTTAGTTTCAATTTAATAATACTCTTGGTTTTATATTTATTGAATAATCTATTAGATTTCAATACTATCTTGTTTGTTTTCTATTTTTTATTATATTTCTTTAAGTTTTTGGATAAACTAAGGATTATTTAGTATATTTAAATCCATTAAAAAAGGATTTATATCAACAAAAGTTTCTAAATTCTTAAATTTGCTTAATATATTGTTAAATAATTATTCTTTGGTTTATGTTTTTAATTTAAATTATTTATTTAATTATTATTGTATGTTATTAATTCTAATATTTTTATCTTATTATAATTATGCTTAATCTATTCATTACTTATGTTTCTATGAAAATTCATTTGGTTTTAATAAAGATGCTTTTAGTTAAATTTTTTTTCTTTTTTATTTATTAATTTTAGTTTTCTTCTTCTTTAAAATCAAATAATTTACTTATATTTAATTATTTAGATTTTTTTTCTTTTTAGAATACAAATTATGTGAATTCTTTCATATATTACTATTCATTATTTTTATTTTTAGTTTAGATTACTTCCATTAAATTTCAATTTATATTTTTTTTTTCTTTATTAATATTTTTTATTTATTTATTATTTATAAACTTAATTTTAATTTATATTTAAATTAAAAAAAAGAAAAAATCTTATGTATTTATATATAAATATATTTATCTCTCTCTCTCTCTCTCTCTCTTTCATTTTTTTTTTTTAATTAAATAAACTTTTCATTTATTTTTAAACTAGAAATAATCGGAATAATTTTAATGCTTAGAATAATTAATATTTCGTTTTTATTTTATACTTATCTAGTTATTATTTTTTAAAGGACTCATGCTTTAACTATAAAAGATATGATTTTTAATATTTTAAAAATTTATTGGATTTTTCGAAAAAATAAATTAGCCTCTTCTTTATTAGAAATATCTACTTGAATAATATTATGAATTTGAATTTGAATTTGAATTTTTATTTTTATTTATATTGGTAGTATTAGAGTTTAATAAATATGAATTTTAATAGTTTTTATTTAATTATTATTCATTGATATAATTTTAATTCATTGTTTAGTTTTTTTAAAGTCGATTTTTTAAATTTTATAATTAATAGAGATTATTTTATTCTTAAATTTCATTACATAAATCTTCATTTTCTTCGGTTTAAAATTTTTAGTATTTTTATTTATTATTTTATTTAAAAAGATTCTTTTATTTTATTTTATTTTTAATAAAAAAAAAATATTATAAAAATTAATTACTCTATAAGTAGATTTATTTGTATTTGAATTTGTAGATTTATGTGTATTTGAATTTATAGATTTATTATTAAAATTCTAATTATATTAAGAAAAGTAAGGCTAAAAACTAACAATAACATCTGTATCTATATTTTATGTATTTTAATCTATTTTTTATATATCTTCTTATTATTTTTAATTATCATTATTATTAGTTTTTTTTTAAACAACAAATTAAAGCTTATTTTTTTAATATATATAAAATTATATGTATTTTTACCATTTTTTTAAGACTATTATTTTTAGATTTATTTTTAAAAGTAGGTAAAGGCTATTTTTATTATTTTTTAATAAGCATATTTAATTTACGGTTTTATTCACTTTTAAATTAATCGTTATAACCTAAATTTAACTGGTATTCATTTTTTTATTATTATTATTATTATTCACGATATAATTATTATTATATTAGTATATAATATTCAATAATATTTAAGTCTATACCTTGATTTTATTAATTTTATTATTTTTATTATTATGTTTAATTTGAAGTTTCAGTGTTTTTAATTATGCTTTCTTTCCTTATTTAATCATTAATTTATTAATCATCAAATGAATTTTGTTTTATATTTTATTATTTTCTTTTATTTAATTTGTTAAAAATACTGCTAATATCTGAATGACATTATTTTTTATCTTATTTAATATTCTTTTCTTTAATTTGTTTCCCTTAAGAATCATTATTATTTAATTATTCAGATTATTCAATTTATTTCATTATTTTTATTCTATATTTAGTTATTTATTCAGGCTACATTAATTCTTATCTAGATTAATCCTTTATATATATTAAAATAAAAATAAAATATACTTTTTAATATATGAATACTTTTAATGCTCTTTTATTATGCATTTCAATCATTGAATTATTCATTTATAAAAAACATCTTAGTTTTTTAATTTATTATAATGATGTAGTGTTTAATTAACATCACTATTCATTTAATTATTTTAAATTAACTAAAAATTATAATCTTTTATTTATTTCCTTCCTTTTTCTTTTAATTAAAAATCATTAATAATATCCTTAATTAAATTTGGGAATTTATTCTAAAGAGCACTTTTTTTAGAATAAAAAAACTTAGCCTAAATGGAACTAATAGTCACTGTATAATCATATTTTGAATTATCATCATTATTTAAAAGAATTTCTTCCCCAAAAAAAGCATAAGGATCAATAGAAGTAATTTTTATCTATTTTTAAAAAATATATTCTATATAAATATATAAATATATAAATATATAAATATATAAATATTTATATATATATATATATTTTTATTTTTATCTATGTTTTTTTATTTTAGTTTACTTTTTATATATCTTTATAATATATATTGTTTATATTTATGTAGTTTTATTCTACTTATACTTGTCCTTCAAATAAAACATATATTTTATCTCCTGGTTTTCCTTCTTATATTATTTATTGGCCTCTTTATCCACCTTCTTCATGAAAATAAAATAATAAATCGTCTCTTGTTTATTAGGATGTTATTTATTTCAATTAAGGCATTAACATACTGAATATTTGTAATTTTAATTTTCCGGCTTATGAAAATTTCTCAACGAATTTCATGAAATCTTTTTTTTAAATTATTATTAAATAAGTATTATTTTCAGCAGCTAATATACTTGCACCTCTTTTAGCTTTCTATATATATTTTTTAGAGTTAAAATATATACTAAGATATAAATTATAATTACTTTAGGATCACTTTATAATATAGCTTATTCACCAAAACCTGAACCTTCATTTAATCTATTAATTTCTTTTCCATAATATGCTATTTATTATTATAAAAAAAGTTCTTGTTCTTATTAAATATCATTTTAGATAATAATATCCAAGTTCGTTTTTGAAATACTAATATTGTTTATGTTGTTATTTATTTAAGCTTTGCTTGGGACTTAAAATACGTTTGTATCGTTTTACTTTACAATTATTACTTGGCCTTTTATTATTATGTAAAATTTATTATTCGATGGCTCGTTTTCTTTTAATATTGTTTGACCTTTTTAATATATTTCTACTGACATTTCTTTACATAACTTTTTAAATATGTTTATATTTTTTTTGTTAAAAGGGAGAAACAAATAAAATAATAATATTTAAATACAGAAATTTTGGCTAAATATTCAGTATCTTTTCCAAATATTTTATTTATGGCTTCAAAATCTTGGACTTTTTTTAAAATTTAATATGCATCTTAATCAGTTTTCTTCTTTTTTTGTAAAAGTTATATAACTTTATCTTTTTAATTTAATTTGTGCTTATTTTTAAAAAAATAAAATATATACTAAGTTTATATATTATTAATATAAGTTTTAATTTTCTACTTCTTATTATGAATTTATCATTTTTTTTTTATTTATTTATTTATAATTTTATTAGTTTTTTTATTTTTTTGTTAAAAATAGTATTTTTTTTTTTTTTTTTTTGTAAAAATAGATAAAAAAAAAAATTAAAATATAAAAAAAAACAATAACCAATTAACGTAAAAATATTTATTTTTATTAAATATATTGTAAATTATATTTTATTTTTCTAAAAAAAGCAATGTTTTTTTAGTGATTTATAGAGTTTTTTTATTTTTTAAATACATAAGAATATGAAAACTAACAAAAATTAATTTTATATTTTTTAAATAATATTAAAATTTAATTTGATATGAATATGTAATAATATAGAAAACTAATATAATTTTATATTTTTTTGTTTTATTAATTTTATATTTTATTATAGTTTTGCCTTTATTTTATCATTATTATTTTGATTTTAATTTAATTAAAATTCATATATAAATACGATCCTATAATATATGTAATTGTAAATAGATTTACTTAAATAATATAAATTATTAATATCATAAAAAAATAACAAAAAAAACAAAAAAAATATGTAGAAATTTAGTATAATATTAATAAATACGGCTAAAAATTAAATAAAATACATCCAAAACTATCATTTCAGTTAAAATATTAATTAAAATGATAAAAATATATTATAAAATACATTAATTTAAGAAAAAAAAATACATTAAAATGAATAAAAAACATATGATTAATATTTTTAGATAAATGGTATTTTTATATAAAATAATTAATTTAATTATTTTAATAATAAAAAAGAAGAAAAAAATATGCAACATTTACCTTTATAAAAAATGACAAATAATTCATCTGAAAATACTCAAAAAATATAAAATAATTAAGAAAATTCTAACATTAATTAAAGTCTATATAGTTAGATAAAAGGAACAAAAGGAAATGGAGAAGAAAAAATGGTTATGATGATGTTTACATGTACAGTTTGTTAAACTAAAGCAGCGAAAAAATTTACACATAGATCTTATACTTAAGGTGTGGTTTTAATAAGATGTGAAGGTTGTGATAATTTACATCTTGTGGCTGATAATTTAGGGTGGTTTGAAGATGAATAGACTAATGTGGAAGATATATTAAAAAGTAAAGGAAAAAAAGTAATAAGATTAAAAGATAAAGATGCTATTTAATAAGCTTTATAAGAATTTACTTAATAAAAAAATAATTGATTTTTTGTTAAAAAATAAAGAAATAATCTTAATTAAGAATTTTCTATATTATTTTATTTTTTCTTGTTGTATATTTATTTATTTATTTAATTTATATTGTTAAATTTTATACTTTTTTTTGTTTTGTTTTTTTTCGTTTTAAATAAAAATAATAAAATAAAGTAAAAATAAATATTTTTTTGAAAAATAAAAATATATATATATCATTTTATTTATTATTGATATATAATTTATATTATTAAATTATAATTTTTTATTTAATTTTTTTTTTTTTTTTTTTAACGATTTTTTTTTTTAGTCTATTATCAATTTATATAATAGATTAAAAATACACTAATTTTATGATTTTTATATTAAAATAAAGAGTTAAGAGAAATTTTAAATATAAATACATATTATAATAAATATTTAAATTTAAATATTTCAAATATATGAATATTTTATAAATATCATAAACAATAATTTTATAACAATAACTTTTTTATAATTAAAATAGTATTAGCATTTATTTTTCTTATTTAATAACTCATTCTTAAATTAAGACCATAATTATTAAATTTAACTAATACTTAATAATTATAATTTTACTTTAATCCATTTTTTAATAGTATTTATAAAAATAGTAATAGATTAAAGATTAATATTTTTTTTATAAAAAAAACTTTTTTTAATTATAATGACAATTAAAAAAATATATTTATTATCAATATATTATATAAATTAGTTTAATAATTTTTATTTAGTAAAATCTTAAAATAAGCTTAAAACAGTTATAAACAAAATAATGTTTTTTAATTTCAATTTAAAATATTATTATTAAAAAAATAAAAATAAATTTATTTTATTAATAATTTTTCTTTATATATATATAAATGAAATCTATATAATTTAATCAGTTTTTTTTTTTTATAAATATGTAACAAGAAATAATTACATATATTAAATCTAAAAAATATAAGATAATAATTAATTTTTAAATAATTAAATAAAATTAAATCATTAATATATTATGTACAAATGTTTTTTTTTGTTTAAAAAAAAAATAGAATAAATACTTAATATACTTAAATTTTATTTTAAATATTTATATTTTCTATTGAATATAAAAAACAGTGTAATCCGAAATAAAAAATTCGATAAAAAACGCTTTCTTAAGAGTTATTTTTTTATTAGATTTAATTATTTTTAAATCTTAAATGTTTTTTTTTTAAAAAAATAAAATAAAAATATAATAAATAATTAAAGTCAAAACTTATTTAAATTAAAATGGATATTATTTAAGCAAATAATTAAAATAAATAAAAATTACCAAGGCTTTTAAAATCTGAAAGTATTGAACTATTTTTATAGATAAAAATATTAAATTAAGAAAAATTTGAAATAAATTAAAGTAATGAATTAGAAGTAAGAATAAATAATTGGTTAGATAAAAATAATATAAAAATGGTTAATCCAATAGATATATAATATGATTATTACGATTAAAAACGTAAATAATCTATAATAAATATAGAATTTATTTTAAATAGTAATTCTTATATTAAAAATTAATCAGAATCTACTAATTGTTCTACATAAAATATAACTATTAGTAGCTAATGTAATTTGAATATAATTGATATGCAAAGAAGCTTAAATAATTAATTCGACTTATAAAAAAATAAAAAATTTTAAAAAAGAAAATCCTTATAAAAATGACTAACTAACTAACTAACTTAAAAAAAATATATAATTACTCTATATTTAATTTAATATTTTTAGTTTATATGTTTTATATATATTTTAATAATTTAAAATTTAGTAATCATAATTATCTCACTGTTTTTTTATTTTTATATGAAATATAAAAAATGTTAAAATTATACTTTTTAGTACATATTAATATTTGATATATATCTTTCTTTCTTTTTCTTGAATTTAGTTTTTTTTTTTTATTTAAATAACTATTTTTTTTTAATTAAATTTATATATATTTACACAATTAAATTTAAATAGTAGAAAAAAAATAAAAAAATTAGGAATATTAATTAATGAAATGTAAAATATTATTTTTATAAATTAAAATATTTGATTAAGATTCATAAAAATATAAATGGTTTTTTATTCTTTTTTTTATTATTTTAATAAATATTGTTTAAAAGAAAAAAAGGATTATAAATGATTATTGCTTTTTTATGTAATTCAAATTTTAATATTTAATTAATTATAAATAATTATATAATTAATTATTTTGATGAATTTATTTTAATTAGTAATAAAAATTTTTAATAAATAATTTAATTTTTTTAAAAATTATAAATATTTCTAAAATTAATGAAATAATAAAATTTAATATTAATAAATTTTATAGTTATATTTAATTAAAAAATATAAAAATAGAATTTTAAATAATCATGTAATTAAATTCTTTACTCAAAATACTTTTATTATATATATAGTATAATATAATTAAATTAGTTATTGAATTTAAATATTTAATAATATTTTCTTTAAAACATATATTTTTAAACTTTACTAAATTATTAAAAATAAATTACTTTAAGATTGATTTTTTTTTAAATAATGATAAATAATAAAAATAAATATAATTTATAAATTATCTAAAACTTTTTGAATAAAATTGATAAATATTATTTTTTAATATAATATATAATAAATATTAACATATTATTAAATTATAATTAGAAATTTTAATTAATATAATATTGAATATTAAATATATATCTATAAATAATAATTAAAAATTAAATATTTTATTAAAAAAAAGTAAAATACATTATCGATAAGTGTTGAAAGTTTCATTTTATAATAATTTAGAATTATATTTTAGTATAAAAATTAAAAAAAATTTCAGATGAAAAATAAAAATAAAAATAAAATATTTATTATTTATATTATTTATATTATTTATATAATTTATAAAAAAAATTATTTTAAAAGGAACTTTTATAAAAACTTAAATAAAAACATAAATTTAATAAATTATATATATTTTAAAAAATATGAAAAATTAGA
>NW_004086417.1:36119-53638 GCF_000220395.1 Ichthyophthirius multifiliis
ATATGAATA
This sequence comes from Ichthyophthirius multifiliis, assembly GCF_000220395.1. Lineage (NCBI taxonomy): Eukaryota > Ciliophora > Oligohymenophorea > Hymenostomatida > Ichthyophthirius > Ichthyophthirius multifiliis. The sequence goes on from NW_004086417.1 coordinate 36,129, forward strand.
TTTACAAATTCAATTATTTATTTAATATTAATTTATGCTATATTCATATTAAAAATATATTTTTTTTATACAAAAATTATATATTTATATATACATTTATAAAATTTTAAAATTTATTGAAAAAAAATAAATTAAAATATAAATTTTATACAAAAAAAATATATATATATAAATTTTATTATATTTTTAATATATATTTAATTATATTAATTTTTTATAATTTTAAAAATAGAAAAGAATAAGGTATATTATATATTCTCATAAAGATTTAGATTTTTTTTCTCTTAACTTATAATCTACATTCTATTAAAAATAGCTTTATTTTCTACTACAATTTTCACTTTAACTTTGCTATTAATGGCACTACCTATCATTTTCATCATAATATTTAAAATTCATATTAGTAACACTATTTATTGTGAGCTAATTTTAATCATCTTCAATGTCTAGTTTTTCATGTTCTATATTATACAAAATATCTTTTAAACTATTTATAGTGTCATCCTTTTACTTTATTATTTACATCATATCTTAAATAATTTATTTTAATTTAGAACTATCCTTTATATCATTTAAATTTAAATTATTATTTTTATATATATTAAAATTAATATTTTATATTGTTTATTCATTTTACTATAGAAAATAATTATTAAGAATAGAATCTATTTATTTTAGTAAGAATTAAAAATATGAAAATATTTTTTGTTTGTTTACCTATCATTGATCCATTTTCTTTTTAAAATTTTCTTTTTCTGTGGTTCTTCAACTATTATTTAATCTATTAGACTTATATTACAATACTCATCTATTTTTTCTATCTAAGATGAAGATTTATCTTTGATTTTATTATTCATAAGTAATTATGTTGTTATTTTATTTTAGTTTTTTAACTTTTTTAAACCAGTATTTTTATTAAATTTCATTATTTTTTTTTTTTTTTATAAATATTGATTTTTGTCTTTTTAAAAATCATAAGGATTATTATTAAATTATTAGGTGTTTATTTCGTTCGCATTATTTTGTTAAATATTCTAATAAACTTTTTCCTTTTAAAAAAATTAATTATTATTATTTTACTGATATTGTGACGTTTTGAACTAAAAATTTATATTTATTTTGTTATTGAATCTATATTTTTAAGTATTAAAACGAAATTATTTACTTTTTTTTTAGATTAGCTAAATAGGAGATTATGAGATATTTTTAGCATTTTCAAAAGATTTGTTTTTCAAATAATGATTTTTAGGATGTTATAATTAGTTGCTTTAATTATACTATTAAAAAAACTATAGGTTGTTCATAAACTATTATTATCTAGACACATTTTAAAATTGATTATATATTGATTCATTTTTTTATGCTTAACTTTAAAGTTAATTGTTTAAATTCATTTTATTTTCTTTTTAATAGAAATTTTTTAAAGATTTTTTTTATACGAAAGAATAAAAAGACTATCAAAGTTTTTTTTTTTAACTTAAGTTTTTTATATTTAATTAATTATAAAAAAGAAAAATATATAGTATATATATTCATATAAAAATAAAAAATTTAATTAAAATATATATTACATAATAATTTGTAATTATTATTATTATTATTATTATTATTATTATTATTATTATTATTATTTTTAATATTATAATTTATATATTATATTTTAAAATTTCACCCACCTCTAATTATTTACATTTTTATAAAAATTTACTTAATAATTATATATATACCTTTTATTATTTTTTTTTTTTTTTTTTTTTTTTTATTTATTATTTTTTATAAAATATAAAAGAATGTTTTTATTTAACATATTTAAGACTTAAATAATTTAATACATTATTTTTAATTTTTTTAATTATCTCTTAAAAAAAAAATCTCTTAAAAATCATTGTTTTATTCTATTTTATTTAATATAATACATTTTTTCCGAAATTATTTCTATAAAGTTAATATATGTCTTTTTTTATTCATCTGTGTAAAATTATTATCAATATTTATTTAAAAAAAATGATAAATCATACATTATAGTTACTATTATTTTATGTATTAGATTATATTTAATTTTAATTAAGGTTTATATTATATATGTCTATAAAAATCATTTTTTGTTTTTATTATCATTTTGAATTATAATTCAAATAAAAATAGATTTATAAATTAATATAATTGAATGTATTAATTTTTTTTTTTTTATTATTTTCATTATATGAAAAATAATTCTTAAGTTTCAGATTTATAATTTTTTATTTATATTTGACAGATATACTTTAATGATAAGAAACTATATTTGTTTAATATTTAACTATCTAACAGTAATTGATAAAAGTAGCCAATAAACATATATATACTTAAAATTATTATTATATAAAATAAAATTTAAATTATATATAAAATTTCTATTTAAAATTTGACTTTTAATGTATTTTTAATGTTTATATATTTAAAATAAATAAATACCTTATTTGGATGTAGTATATGTTTTTTTTTTTCAAATTATTAAAAAAATATATTATTATTTTAATTTTTATAATTTTATAGCTTTATAATAAGTTCAATTTTTTTTTAAAAAAAAATTATATTTATATTTTTTTATAATATTAATAATAATAATTCGTATATATAATTATATTTAAATGATTTTAATTTATTTATTTAATTTATATAAAAAAATATTCCATTTTTAGTAATAATAATTTAATAAAGTTTAATTTATTTGTTGTATTATAAAAAAATATTGTTTTAAGAAAAATTTATTTACATATTTTTTAAAAATTAATAAAACATAATAGCATAATAATATTTTTTATTTTTTTTAATAAAATAAAATTATGAAATATTTATAAAAATATATTAAATATTTATAATATAATTATAAAAATAATATTTAGTAATATTACATAAATTTTATATTATATAAGAAAAAAATATATATATAAAATTATATTAATTTATATTAAAGATATATTGCAATATTTTTATTTTAGTGAAAAAATTAAATTAAAATATATAAAATTTTATATTAAAATATAAATATATATTTATTTTAGATAAATAAATATATTAAAGATATTTAAAATATAATAAAAAAATAATTTTATAATAATCAAAGTATTTTATTATGAAAAATAAATAATTTCAAAAATTTTTAATACAAAAAACATATAAAATATAAATGTAATTTGAATTATAAATATAAAATTAAATATTAGATATAAAATGAATATATTAAAAATTTATAGTTCATTACATAAAATAATTTTTTTATAATAAATTTGAAATGTAAATAATTGTATAATTTATAAATATAATTATAATGTTGATAAAAAAAATATGTATTAAATATATAAAATATAAAAATATATATATAAAGTTATATATAAATATATATTATAATATTACAAATTTATTTAATTAATAAAATTTATATATTTAATAAAATAATCAAAATATATATATATTTTTTTTTTTTAATATTTTATTTAAATTATTTCATTAAATAAAATATATAAATATTATCAACACTTAAATACTTAAAATTATGACAATAATTCTGATAATTAAATAGATAGTTAAATTATCAAATCTTTTTTACTCTAATCACTTTAATACGAAATAAATTTTTCACTAATTGTTTTCAAATAATTTTTAATTTCACCACAACTCAAATTACTTAAAAAGTTTTTATCTTATTCCTTTTCACTCAAATTTCTTAAAAGACTTTTGTTTTAACAATCATTATAATGAATTGGATATCCAAATCCTCTTCCATAAGTTTCTGGTTTTTTACATGATATTCCAATATCTGTAGATCCTTCAGGACAATCTATTGTACAAATACAGCATCCAACATTATGATATCCTTTCTTACATTTTGGATATATAACAAGTCCGTTTTATTCACATCCTTATTCGTTTTCACTTTGGCATCTTTACATTGCATTATTTAATGTTAAAGAGTCCCCGAATTTCCATGGATAGCCTGATCCTCTTCCATAGGCTTTTGGTTTCAAACAATATAAACCATTATCAGTAAATCCTTCAGGACATTTTTTTGTGCATACACAACATCCCCAATTATAATAGCCTTCATTACATTTAGGATATACTATAGCCCCATATTATTCGCATTTTTAATTGTCTTTTTCACATCTTTAATATGCTTCCTTTAGACAAATAGGGTTTGAACATTCTCTCATTAATGGATCCAATGAACCGAAGATTTTTCCTACTGAATTTGTTATTTAAACAGTGTCTTTAGTTGTTGCAATTATGGCTGCTAGTTAACCAATATTTACAGAAGCTTTTCCTATTTCAGCAAAACATTTTAAAATATTTCCTTAAAGTTTGTTTGGTATATTATGTTAGCGTGTGATTATTTGTAAGGTTATTAATAAGAATAATATGTAAAATATCATTTTTTTTAATAATTTTTTTTATGAATTTATGTATATATATATATATATATATATATATATATATATGTCTTTTAATTTTATTTTTATTTATTTAAAATATAAAAAAAATATTAATAATAGATATGTATAAATATTATATTAAATTAATTTATCTTATTTTAATATGATAAGATTTATTTATTAAATATATTATATGATATTTTTATATTAAATATTTTTGTTTTTAAGATATTATTTTAAATAAAATATAAAAATATTACACACTATATTATTTTAAAAATATAAATCTAAAGTGCATATAATATATATATGATTTTTTCACACCTATTTTTTTTTTAATCATTTAAATAATATTTTATTCATAATATTACAAAGAAGGAATAAATTTTAATGTTTCTCAATAAATATATTATTATTTTACTATTTATAATCTATAATTAAAATAATATTAATTTATTATATAATGCATTAATTTATACTTTTAAATAAAACATAAAAAAGATTATTTTAACTTATTTTGTATATATAAATATAAAAATATAAAACTTTGCTTTAGGCAATTTAAACATATTTATCTTCTAAATCGAATTATTATTATTTAATTTAATATTATTTTTAACTTATAAAGTATTTAAAAATTGTCGATTTTTTTTATATTTTAATTGTCAGAAATTCTATTATTTTTAGTTTTCATTAAAAATTAAATCTGAGTTATAATTTTAAATTTTTCTTAAATTATAAAATAAATTAACTTTAGATAATTTTTAAAATTATTTATAAAAAAAAAATTATTATGTTTCATAATTTATTTTAAAATTTATATATCTATTTGGCATTCTATTTGGACTTACTATTAAAAAATTTATAATATATTTCTTTTTTCATAATAATAATTTAAAATATTAGATTTATTATATTATCACTCACTTAAATTTTATATTTTATAGATTTTAATTTTCTTTAAATTTTTCGAATATTTTTTATAATTTAATTTTTTTATAAATATTAATAAATTATATTATTTTATATCGCACTATATTTTTCTGATTTTTTTTTTAAAATTATTTAGGTTGTAATCCATATTTTTATTTAGTAATAATTAATAAAATATATTTTTTATAAAAAGTATAAAAATAAATATATATAATACATATTTAAACTTTTATACATTTTTTTTTTTTTCATATTTATAATAATTTTGTTTACGAATAATTAAATATTTAATTTCCCTTTTATAAAAACTAAAATCTTTTTTTAATAAAACTATATAATTTCAATTATGTAGTTGAATTATATTAATAAGTTTTTATATTGTTTAATAGAATTCTTTTATATAATATTTTATTTTTTAAACATTAAGCAATTATAAATAAATTTATATCTAATTTATTTTTTAAATTAATTTTTTTTATAATTAAATAGTTCCATTTTTTAATTAGAATTCATATAAATGAATTTAAAATTTCAAATTATTCATAATTAGTCAATAATCATTATTTTATATAAAAGTAGTATTTCATGTAAAATATTTTTTAAAAAGGCTTTAAATTACAAATATTTAATATTATTTTTATTTTTATAGGATTTTAAAATAATATTTTCTTTTAGAGAACAAATTAATCTGTATTTATTATATACTTATTTATAAATAATTATCTTAAAAATCTATAAAGGTTATATTATATATTTTTTCTATCTAATCATAAAATAAGAGCATTGTAGTCTGAATTTTCTCAAATAAATATTTTTAATAAAGAATGCTTAAAGTAGTTATATTATCTATTATTTCTATCGGAAATTTATTATTAAGAGTAAAACTTATTATATATATGAATATAATTTAAATTAAATATTAAAGTTTGAAACATATATACTTATGTTAAAATATAATTATCATTAATATATATATATAAATATATATATAAATATATTTTATTTTAAATTCTATTAAAATAAATATTATTAAAAAAAATACTTTTAAATATAATGTTTATAATATTTATTTTGTTTCATTTAGAAATTAACATTAATTTAACATTAACATATTTTATAATAATTTAAATTTATTAAATAAAAATATTATTATTATCATAAATAATAATTTTCTAATAAATTTATTAAAGATCATTTTTATCATTTTCTAAAATATTAACTTTGTTTTAATTCATTAATATATTATTTATGATTTTTACTAAACTGTTAGATAAAAATAACCTTTCATAAATTTATTATTTATTATAATTAGAATTCGTAAAGTATTTATTTTTCTAAATTAATTGTAAAGATTCCAATATTTTTTTGTTAATAAAATTTAATTTTTAATTAAAATAATTATTATATTCTTAAATTCTATTTTTATATTTTTTATCATACTTTCATGTAATAAATTTTACTTTTTATAATTATTTTCATTCAAGCATTTAAATAATTGACTATTATTTAAACTTTTCTAAGTTAATTGTTTATTATTTTAATCATTTTAATGAAAAGAAAAACTTTATTTATTCACTTTTTTAATAAATTTATATTAATTAAGATTAATTTTGATTTTTCAGATTTTAATTATTAGGTTTTTAATTTGCTTAAGTTTTCAATTTCTATTAAATTAATTTTTAATCTACTTTATTTTTTATAAAAAAATTACTCTATTAAGTTTTCATTCTTAAATCAAAACTATGATGTTTTTAAGGAAAGTCTTATTATTAAACACAATGCTTTTAATCTACTTTTTTATTGATATTTTATTAATTTTCTTATTATTTTTTTAAATATTTTAGAGCTTAATTTTTGATTATTTGACTGTTTATGATTTAAACTTTTTTCTTATTTTATTTTTAAGTTTTATCACTTTTTTAATCTTCTTCATCGTTTTTTTAGTTGCTTATTGTTTATTTGTTAAAAGGACTTTCTATTATACTTTCACTATAATCAAGAACTGTGCTTTCATTAGAATCATTGATTTTGAAGTTAAATTCTTTTAAGTTTATAAAATTTTTTTTAAAGTATAAAGTTTCAGGGAGCATTAACTATTTTATTGCTTTTTATTTTAAATACATTTTTATAAAATATTTTTTTATTTTTTTTTATTTTTATAAAAATATATGATAATTCTTTTATTAATAATATATTTAAGCTAATTATTATTTTTTAGCAAAATTAATTTTAAAAATTTAAATTAATATCAATAATTAAAAGTAAATAAGTAATATAAATTTTAAACATAATGAAAGTTTAAATTGTTTTATATAAATATATATATATATATAAATTTAAATATATATATATATATATATATAATTATTTTATTTAATTATTTTATTAAATTTTTTTAAACTAATAATTTTATTTTTAATTTTATATATTTAAAGCTAATATTATATTTAATAATAAATAGAAAAAAAGTTAAAATAAATTTTTTAAATAAAAATATTTTAATACATATATAATAAATAAACATATGTAATTAATAATAAGAAAAAAAAATTTTAATATCCTTTATTTTTTTTGAAATACTAAAATAAAATATATTTTTAATTTTTAAAAATGTATTAGTACATTTTTTTATATATACTTAAAAAAAAAAAAAAATGTTAATTTTTTTTAAAAAATAATATAATTTCATATTTAATTTATATCTTTAATTTTATAATAAAAAAAAAAAAATGCATTTTTTTTATTTTATTTAATTTAATTAATAAAAAATTAATAATAATTTTATTTTCATTAACATACAATATTTTCTCATCCAATTAAAGTCCAATTGCTAAACCAAACTAGAGGATGCATTTTATGTAAAAGTCCTGTTCTGTCAATATGTTCAGTAACTTTAAATGGTTTAAATTATACTTATTCCTTTTGTTAAATCTTTTATTAATTTTCTTATATAATAGCATCTTTAACTTCTTATTTATCCCAAGGAGCTGCTTATTATTAAATCAATTATTATTTCCAGGTTTCTTCATCTTATTCATAAATATGTGGATTATAAATCCAATTTCTTTCTTCAAATTCACCTTTATTTTAATTTTTTAAAAATGTTTAAATCTCAATTTTAGTGAATTTTCTATTCAAAGGTTCAAAATTTTAACTTTATTAAAAAATAAATAAAAATATATTTAATATTTTTTTACATAAAATCTTCTTTGTTTTCGCCATATAATCTATTTGAATACATAGTTTTATTTAATCTACCTTCATTTGCTCCATAACGTTTTGAAGTATAAATATAATCTCCAAGTTTATAAAATAAGTATACTGTAGCTAATTATGAAATTATTTTATAATGTGGTTAATATTTTAATCTTGGGAAATATTTTTCGAAATGATTATAATATTTACTAAAACTATATGTAAAAAATACACCAGAAAATAATCCTATATTTAATTTTTATATATTTTTAATATTATTAATTAATTTTAACTATATAAATATATATGTTTTTATTTTTTTCAATAAAAATAATAATAATTTTTATTTATTTATAGTTTATTTCTTACCTAAATATTTTCCTGTAGATTAATGGGCTTATATCCATGCCAATTATTGGGCTTCTTCTTTTGTAAAACCATTTGCAATCTTTTTAAAAAATTTATATTTATTTTGTTATATTAATAAAACATATAATCCATATTATCAATATTTTTTATTATATTAAATTATTGTGTAGTATATATGTTATATGTTATGTTGTTTTTTTTGTTATTTTATTATATATATATATATATATATTTTATTTTACTAAACTCAATTCCCTTGGATCTTCTTTTTATAGATTAAAAATATTTGGATTAAAAATTCGTTCAAATAAATGATTAACCATTTTTATTTTTCCTTTTTTTATTTTAATTTTAATTTTCTTTTGGAAATTTTTTTTTATTTTAATATAAATGTAAAATATATTTTAATAAATTAAGGTATTTTGGAAAAAATAAATAAAAATATATTTTTTAAAAATATATATAAAAATAATTTATTTTTTAAAAAAATATATAAATTATTATTTACTTATATTTAATTTGCTCCTTTTTTTAATATTTAATTAATATGAATTTATATAAACTTCATAAAATATATTTTTTAAACAAATATTAGAATTATTTATAAGAAAGTTTATAAATAAACTAAATATATTTATTTATTAAATTTAAATTTTATTTTTATTTTAAATAAAATATAGATTAATTAGTATTTGATTATAATAATATAAAATCATTATAATTAATTTTATTTAGTTAATATTATATTAATAAAAATAAATATTAAAATACTATATTATTATTATTTTTTATAATAAAAATTATAAAAAATTAAAACATTTATGCATTAATGAATTTATGACAGACATAATTTATTGCCAACATAATACTAAAAAATATAAATTAAATCGTATCAAAAAATAATAAATTGCAAGAAAATTTCAAAAAAAATTAAAATAATAAAAAAAATCTACTTTAATAATATTAAAAAATTAATAAATTTTTATTTATATATTCAGAAGAACAACTTAAGTAAAAATCTAAAATTTTTATAAATAAAAAACATTAAATACTATCTAAAATCAATTATTCCAAATATCTTATGTATTTTTTTTAAATAAATTTATATGTTCTATTTGATTTTGTGATTATAAATTATAAAATTATATATATATTTTTTAATATGAGTTATTTTTTATTCTTTTATTATTTGCCTTTACCTTTTTATGGAATTAATTGTATAAATTTTAGGAAAATTAATATTATAAAATTTATATCTTTATATAATGTTTTTTAATTAATAAATAAAATAATAATATAAAATTAAGTATTATAATTATATAAACAATATATTAGTATAAAAAATAAAAAGACTATAAATAAAATTTATATGAATAAAAAAAAAGGATTTATGTGATAGTTTAATTTTTTGGATTAATTTTTTATTTAAAAAGAAGTATTAAATTTTATAAAAAAAAGTTAATTTTGCTTTTTGTTTTGAAGATAACGTATTTTTTTTTTAAAAAAAAAAATTTTATAACTTAAAATGTCATTTATGAAAATTAATTAAAGCTGTATATAAATTTTATATTAATATATATATAGTTTAAATATGAATAAAATATTTTATAGTTAATTTTTTATGTATATAAAATTATATAATTATATTAATATTATAAATTTAAATTAAAAAAAAATTAATAAATATTATTTAAGAATTTTATTTTATTAAATTATTGAAAAAAAATATAATATAATATAATATAATATAATATAATATAATATAAATATATATATATATATATATATATATATAAATTAATTAATTATTAATTTATATTTATTTATATTATTATTTAAAATATTATATATATTTTTTTTTTATTTATATTTAAATAAATTAAATTTGATAACTATTTTTTTTTTTTTAAATTATATTATTTTTAATATTATAATATCATTTTTTTTTATTATATTATTTTTTTAAATTACCTTTATTTTTTTATATTTTGATATGTATTTATTTTATAAAAACTATATTATACTTTTATAGTTTTATTTTTAATAATCTTAAATTTATTTATTTATTTATATTTTCATTTTTCATAATATTTATAATTTTTATATTTATTTTTTTCAAAATTATAAATTATTTATTTTTATAAGTTTGTTATTTGATATATGCTTTTATCAAATCATATTATTATATTTTTTATTTTTTTAAAAATAATCATTTTTTTATATTACTGTTTTTGATTAAAATATAATATTTTTTATATATGTTATTTAAAAAAAATGTATTTATATAATTCAATTTGCAGTTTTTTAATATTTTTTTATTTAAAATTAATAAAATATTTTTTTAAAAAAAATTTGAATTAAAAAAATATTTAAAAATAAAAATATTATTAATTATTGAAATTAATGGAATAATTCTGTTCATTTATTTAAATAAACGATTTAAACCAAGAAAGCGACATTTTACAATAGCAAAGTGAAGAATTCAATCATAAATTATATCATGAAATATCCAAAAAGCATGATATATTTTCAAACTTATCTGTTTAATTATATAATTGTTTTAGAATTCCCTAAAAAGAGTAAAATTTAAAAATTTATAAAAAATATTATTTACAATTAAACCTAAAGATATAATTAACTACGTATATTTTTAGAATAATAAAAAATAAAATGCATAAAAGAAAATATTTAAATAAGTATATAAACTTTTTAATAAAAACTTAATTAATTAGATTAAGTTTGGTTTGAAATTTGTCAAGAATTTTAATAAATTTTAGATAAATAAAAAGAAAAAGACCTTTTATATTAACAATAAGTAAATAATAAAAATAAATCTTAATAATAATAAAATTAAATTTAGAAGAATCAAATTTAATTTTAATAATAATAATAGATACCAATATAATAAAATAAAACAGATAATTATTTATTTAATATTAATGTAATTTTAAATAATGGTGATAAATAAAATTCATCTTTTGGAAACAAAATTATTAAAAATAAAAAAAATAGTGGAGGAAATAAATGTAAAATAAATTTATAATAAATTATATATATATATATATATATATATATATATATTTATATTTTTTAGAGATAAATAAATTATTAATAATTAGAAGAATTTTCGATCGACATGAAATAATAAAATAGTCCTTTAAAAAGAAAAATTTCTCCATAAAGTCCTCCAAACATTAAAAATTTAAACCGTAATGGATAATATAAATATTATAATGTTGTTAAAATTCCTAATATAAAAGGAATTAATAATAAACAATAAAATGTTGATATTAATAATAATATATCTTCAAATAATAAAAATACAAATGAAAATAATGAAGATGGATATAATTTAAAAAAAGTTTTGAACAAAATAATAATTAAGACCTAAACTGAAAAATAAGAAAGATCAAGAAATTCTATACTTAAAAATAGAAACAAATGAAATTCTAAAAATAAAATAAAAAAAAAATCCTATATATTAATATATATATAATACAAAAATAAAATTAAATAATTAAAAATAAAAAGAAAATATCATTTACAACATTTATTAAAAAAACTAAAAAAAAGCTTAAAAAACTCTATTTTTAATCTTTAATTTATAAATCTGTTTTTCCATCTTAATTTTTTTTACGTTTTTTTATTACATTAAATTTATTAATTCTCTAAATGCTTCTTCTATATTTTATCCTGTTTTTGCACTCACTTCAAAATATTTTACCCCATATTTTTTCGCTAAATTTTATCCTTCTTCTTAATTTATTTCTCTTTTGTATTATAAATCAATTTTATTTGCACATAAAATTACTGATTTTTCCCTTTTAGGATATAATTTGTCATATAAGATGAAAAAATTTTCTATTTCTTTAAATTAATTACGATCCGTTACAGAATATACGAATATAAAACACTATCTTTATGTTAACCATCTAGTTCTTAATGCTACAAAATCATCTTCTCCTATTATAAATATTATTTATATTTAAAAAAAATAAAATAAAACACAAAATATGTAAATAATGAATTACCAGCAGTATCTAATATATCTAATAAATACAAATGGCCTTCATATTCATAATTATATCTTTAGTTATCCTCTAACGTATTATTATACTCTTCTACAAATATTCCTCGAACAAATTTATTTGTTATACATGATTTACCTACTCCAGCAGGCCCCATTATAGCTATTTCGTATTAATTTATACTATTCAAGGGTTTTAATAAATACTATTCTTCCTTTAATGGTTAAAGTTTTATACTTTTTGGGTAACTAAATTATTCACCCTATTATTTTTTATTTTATTTTTAGTTATTTTAGTTTTTTTTTAAAAAAAAATAAATAAATGTAAATTATGGGGTTTTTTATACATTATTTTTACTTAAGATATCACTAAGTTTTAGCCTTAAGATATTTAGTATCTTTCTGTTATTTCTTCACCAGTTGATGTGAATATTCTTCGTGCGTTTATTCCTTATTTTTTATTTTGTTTTGTTTATTTGTTTTGTTTTTTTTGTTAATTTTAAAGATAAAATAATAATGAATTTGGTTTGTAGAGATTTTTTATTTTAATAAAATATATTTTTTTTTTTTTTAATAAAAGTTTTTTATATTTTAAATAGTATTTATATGGAAACCTAATACTTTAGAAAATATATAGATAATTTCTGTTAATTAAGCATTTGAATAAAAAGTAACTTTTTACGCTTTACTTAAACTTTCCCCATTTTTACAAATTGTAACAACAATTAGACTTGAATCCATTTTTTTTTTATATATATATTTTATATATTTAATTTCTTGTATATAATGATTTATTTTTATCTTGTTTTTTTTTTTTTTAAATTAATTTTATTAATTTTTTATTTTAGAAAAAAAATATTAAATTTAATGTGAGTTAAAAAAATTTAAATAAAAAACTTATATTTTTGTTTATATATAAAATATATTTTTTATAACTAATAATATTAATTAATTAATTAAAAAAAAAAATGGATTAAAATTTTGTTTAAAATTAAGAAGATAAGTAAAATTGTGAAAATTAATTTTTACTTTATAAATCATGTTATGCAAAATATTTTTAAAAAGACCCAAAATAATTAGTTTAATGTATAGATTTATATTAAAGTTATCAATCATGTTTGATTAATAAAGCTAATATAGAAAAAATATAAGGAAATTATAAAAATAAATCATTAACATACGAATTCATTTAATATATAGATAAATGATTATTTTTATTTTACATAAATACTTTTAAAATACTTAATATTCTCAATTTTAAATTCAAAATTATATATAATATTTATATATATAATATTTTTATATTTTAAATATACACATATTAATTATTTTATAACTTTGTATTTTAATTTACAATTTATCTTTTTATAAAACAGTAAAATAACTAAAAGGCATAATCAGTTTTTTCTTGTCTTTATTTTTTTCATAAAGTTTTAAATGTAATATATGGGAAATAGTATATCAATTTATATACGTTTTGCGCATAGGTATACTAAAGATAGCATATCAACCATTATAGGGGCTAACTAAAAGAATCATACTGATTAAAATTTAGGATGCACTTCATAATTCTTAGTTTAATGTATAGCAGGAGAATATACATTATTGCTAAAGGATATGTTCTGCTTCTTAATAGATTCCAATAATTACCCAATACAGGCATGATACTGCCAAAATCTTTGGAAAAGCTTAACTGAATTTTTAAGTCAAAATAATGATAAACAGATAAAACATGTATTTTATTTATCAAGTATATTTATCACGTTGGGTAAGAATTATTACATAAAAGCATAAATATTATAAGTATAATAATATACCTAATGCAAAGTTTATATCCAGTAAAATAAAAATTTAAATAAATTATGTATAATCTAAAAAACTAATATTATAAATAAAGCAATAAAAAAGAATAAGTAGTGTTAAGGTAAATACTCTTTTATGAAAAACAAATCTCAATAATAAGTAAAACTTTTAAATTAAAATTATTATTTTATTGAAAAATATTAAAAGAAATGGTAATAATATATAAAAAAAAATATATATTATTTAAATAGTATAAAATATAATAAATATAAATAAAAAAGTATAAAATAATTTATATATTTAAATATATATTTATAAAATTTTTATTAATAAACTAAAAATATATATATAAATATCAATATTTAAAAAAAAATATTAATTATTATTTATTACAACATTAATTAAAAAAATATTTTTATATATTATATTAATAATATATTTTTTTATAAATTTTTTATAATAATATATTAATTAAATACAAAATAAATAATAAATATAAAAGTATATATATCAATATATATTAATCTACATAAAATAAAAATATATATAATTTTTTTTTTATATAAATAAGATTTTTCAAAATATAAATAATTTATTTTATTTAACTTAATAATTTTGTTTTAATTTTAACTTTAAAACAAATATTTTTGGATTTTTAAGAATTTAAAACTTTACATATAAATTTTAATGAATAAATAAATAAGATAATCATTAATACATAAAAATAAATTTATATATATATAATATATATATATATTTTTTTTTTTTAAAAGAACAAAAATAAAAGTATTTTCATAACAAATGTTAATATATATATATATATATATATATATAAAATGTTTATTTATATAATATATATATTAATAATAATTTATATTATTTATTTATATATAAATTTATTTTTATTTTTATCTAAAATAAAAATATCTATTTTGATATTATATATTATATACTTATATTTTTCTATTTTCTATTTTAAATTCAATTAAAATACTAATATAAATAAAATAATATTCTATTAATTTTTATTTTTTAATTTATTATATTTAAAAATAAATTATTTAATGTATATAAAAATTTTAAAAAAAAACTTTTCAAATATATTTTTTATAATTTTAACAAGATTAATATATTATAATAATCAATTTTTTTTTATATAAATATTTTAATCAAATATTCTTTATTCATATTTTTAATTATATTTATTTTTTCTAATGTTTTAATAATCTATTTTTAATTTTTTTTTATTTAAGGCATTATAAAATTTTTTAAATAATAATTATTAAAATAAAATATTTTTATATAATTTAAAATAAATTACTTTTTTTTTTTCTAATTTATATTTATATAAAAAAATATAAATATTTAACATATATTTTATTTTTTCAATATAATTTTTACTTTGACAACAATAAATATAATATTTAATATAATACTAAAAATAAAAACAATTAATATAAAATATCATACATATATTACAAAAGAAATATAAATTATTAATTTATTAATATATATTTTTTAAAATGTTTTTTTTATCCATAACAAACTTAAATATTTAGGAATTTAAGCAAAAAAGCATAAAAAGAACTTTTGAATTTAAAATATATTAATTTTAATAGTTCAGGTACTTATTCATGGAAATTTATATCTAAAAATTATAATTTAAATTTATTTTTTAATAATTTTGGATTACAGTCAGTAAATTTATATGTAATATAAATTACTTTGATGAAATTTAAAGGCATTTTTAGATTAAATGTAATGGTTTTTTAAAAATTTAAAAAATAATGTGGATTTAAGAAAAGATTTTAGAATTAGAAGCTTGATTTTATTAAATAGAATGAAATAAATTATAATTATTATTATAATTATAAAAATTAAATATGTAATAAAATTATTTTTATAAATAAAAATATTTTTAAATATTTATTTTTTTAAAATTTTTTAAATAAATTTTTAGTGTGTATAAAAAATTAGATATATTTTATTTATATTTGTATTTTTTTTATATAAAATATCAAAATTATATAAAATCAAATGCACTATCCTTTTATTAAATTTTGTTTTCATTTTAAAATACTTATTTTGGTAAATCATTCATATCAGTTATTTTTTGTTCTAGATTATGAAGAGGACTATCATATGATTAAAATTAATATTAAATATTAGGTATTTAATGCTATTATTAGAATTATTATTTATTTGTATAAATGTTTTACTATTGTTATAAATTTAATAAAGGAAATTAATTCTTATAATTATTATGTAATTAAAACATAATATTATTATTATCTTAATGTAAAAAATTATTGTTAAATTATTATTAAATTATTATTATTAATATTATTATTATTATTATTATTATTATTATTATTATTAATATTATTAATAATATTAATATTATTAATATTATTTATATTATTAATATTATTTATATTATTTAAATTTTAAATATTTTATTATAAATTTTTATATTAATATTATTTTCTTATATATTATTATTAGTTATAATTTATACATCCAATTTACCTTAATTTTTTTTTTTTTAAATTTTCAAATAAACAATTTGATTTATTTTCTATTTTTTTTTATTATAATAGATAATCATCCATTAAATTATCTTAATTTATTTTTTAGTATTAAATATTTTTTTATTATAATAAATTATTTTATTCATCTTAATCTTTTATTATCATATCATTTATATTTTCTTTTTATTTTAATTATCTTTTTATTTAATTTACTAAATAAACCTTTTTTTATTTTCTTTT
>NW_004086416.1:0-42779 GCF_000220395.1 Ichthyophthirius multifiliis
TTTATCTATATATTAATATTATTAATTAGTTTAGACAAATAAATATATTTAGTTTGATAAGAATTAAATAATAGTAATTAATTAGACATTAAAATACATATATATATATATATATATATATAAATATATATTTTTATATATTTTTTAGAAAAATAAAATATATATATAAATATTATATACTGAATTTTAATTAAAAATTGAATTTCCATTTATGTATTGTGAAAAAATATATACTCACAATACCCAAAATCTTTATAAATACTATTTTAAAATGATAATTTCACCTAAATATTACATGTCTTTAATTCAACCAGATGAAGAATTTGATCATTGCCAACATAAAAAATCTAAATGGAACCGTATTATTAATTTTGTATCTTTTTGGCTATCTGATGAATTTGAGAGGCTTAATTTCGTAAATAATTGCATAATATCAATAAACTTTAAACCTAATTAAGATTTCTAGATATTCGAATAAGAATTACATAAAAACCTAAAGATTTTTGAAAATATTACAAAGGAATTTATTTATGAAATTGATGGTTTTAATTATTAATTTCCATATAAATTTGATTTGTTTTTAAATAATTTAAATATATCTTTTTCAGTTAAATATAATCTAATGGTACTTTTTTCTCATAATAAAATAGATATATAAGATTTAAAAAATTTAATAGAAAAAATTCAAAATTTATAAAATATTAGAGGCTTTTCTGACTTTATTATAGAATAAACTCTCGAATATTTTTATAAAAAAGAAATTTATTAATCAAAAGATAGAATTCTTGAAAAATTTGAAAATATAACTAATGAAATTATTGAAAAATAAGTATCTATATATATACAAATAAAAATATATTTATATATATATATATATATATATATACTATATATTTAATTTTTTTATAGGTTTAAATTTAAAAAGAATATGAAATATATGAAAATGATAAAAAATTAGGAAAAGTAAGAAGAATAATAATAACTCCTAGTGGTCTAATATATAATTTAAAAGAATATGAATTAACAAATCGTGTTATACGTATGTATTATGAAAAATAAGACTATTTTATAAGAGTTTCATTCCAAGATGATTCTTTAGAAGCTATAAATGATATGAAATATGTCACTTAAATGTATTTTAGAGTTAAATTGGAGAAAGTAAATATATTAGATCGGACTTTTATCAATTTCGGGTGGAGTTCTTCATAAATAAGAACTAATTCTTGTTGGTTTTTAGACGAAAGAGTACCAAAAAAATTAATAATTGAAAGAATAGGCAATTTTTAAGAAATAAAATGTGCAGCTTTAAAAGCGTCAAGAATAGGTTAATGTTTTAGTGCATCTACACCATTTTATTTTAAAGAAAAACCTAATATTTAATATTAAGAAGATATTTTTAGTGAAAAAGGAAAAGCTTTTACAGATGGAATTGGTTTAATTTCAGAAGATTTAGTCAAATAAATATGCGTAAAATATATATATATATATATATATATATATATATATATATATATATATATATATATATATATACGTGTTTTTAATTTATATATATTTTTTTATATATATATATAGGAGAAATTTAATTTAAATTCAACCTCATGCTTTTAAGTTAGATTTACTTGGTTCTAAAGGAGTTTTAATGTAAATGAAGTTTATAGAAAAAAATACTATAATATTAAGGAATAGTATGAAGAAATTCGATGTTTTAAATGAAGGAGATAAATTATATATAGATATTTTAGATATGAATAAATATAGGAATGGTTATTTAAATAGATAAGTTATTATACTATTGAAAAGTTTGGGTATATAGGACAAAATTTTTAGAGATTTGTAAAATGAATTTCTTTAAATGTTAGAAAAAGAAGGATTTAAAGATGCGAATTTTTATAATCTTTTTAATGTCGATTTTGAGGAGAATTTAGTTGAAAAAAATATTGAAAAACTTGATAGAATTACTGTCCTTTTAAAAAAGATGTATGATGAACAATTATATAGAAAAAAAGATCCATTTATAGACGGAGTATTAAATAGTTTAAAATATAGAGGATATTATATTCTCAAAAAAAAATGTAATATTTATGTAGAAAAAAGTGCAAGACTTTTAGGAATATTAGATGAATTTAATCTACTTGAAGAAAATTAAGTTTACGCAAATTATAGTAAGGATGGAGAACTTTTCTAAGAAATAGAAGGAAAAGTAATTGTTGTAAAAAATCCATGTCTACATCCAGGTGATATTAGAATTTTAAATGCTGTTTCAACTAAAAATGATAAAAAATATAATGTATAAATATAAAAAAATATATAAATATTTATTATATGTTTATCAAAAAGTTTCTTAAAGAATATAAAAATGTATTAATTTTTCCAAAAAAAGGAAAAATTCCAATTGCAGCATAAATAGCAGGTATAAAATAAATATATAATATATGCAAAAAATATATATAAATATATATATAAATATTTATATATATTTATATTTATATATAAATATTTATAAATATATATATAAATATATTTATTTTTATATATAGGATCTGATTTAGATGGTGATTAATATTTTATATGTTGGGATGAACGTTTAATACCTAATAAAGAAGTCATTCCATTTGATTATGATTAAGAAAATAATAAAAATATTTAACAAAACTTATAAAATTAAATTAATGATTAATAAATGTTAGATTTTTTCATAGATTTTATTAATTGTGAGAACCTAGGTAAAATAGATAACTCTCATCTGGCAATAGCAGATTAAAGTTCTTTTTTTGCTCTTGATTTTAGATGTATATAATTAGCTAAATTACATGCTTAAGCAGTAGATTATGCCAAAACTGGGGTATCTCCATATGTTCCTTTGAATCTATAGTCTAAATAATTTCCTGATTATATGGAAAAAAGCGATAAAAATTAATATGAGAGTAAAAGTGTATTAGGGTATTTATATAGATAAGTAAAAGGACTTTCAAAGCATAAACCTTTTTTTTAAAAAAAGGCTGTTTTTTTGAATTTAAATTAAAAAGTTATTAATGAAGATTTATTGTTTAAATTTTTTGATGAAAATAAAATTGATTTTAAAAAAGAAATAGAATATGTAAAAAATATATATTAAATATATAGCATTAAATATATACACGTAAGGCATTAAATATAATATTATAATATAATGATGAATTGAATTGTTTTATGAATTATTTTGGTGCATATAATGAATTTGAAATTTATTCAGGAAATTTCACAAAATTAATAAAAGTAGAAAGCCGAATATAAATGAGTGGAGAAATGCTTTAATAAAGAATTGTTGCTTCTTTAATTGTTTTTAAAAGAACTTTTAAATGTTTGTTTTATGAAGGCATATAATAAGAAGATGAAGGAAATGAAGAAAATCTATAAAAAAAATTATTTAGAGCGTCTTTATGGTATATTATATCATATTTAGATGAAAAAGTATAGGTTTATATATGGATTTGGAGGTTTTTAGGAGATATTAGATTTTTGATTTTTTTTAGGGATGTTTAAAATAGTTGTTTTAGAAGCTTTTTAAACTAGAAGTTAGGTTTATAGGGTTACCATGGTTTATTTTAGGAGATATTTTAATTTAAGCTAAAAAATAAAATGATAAAGTTTCAAAAATATAATAAGAATTATAAGAATAAATAAATAATTAAAATTATAGATACAATGTATATGATTTAATTAATCATAATAATAATTAATAAGACAATAATAATAATTATTAAGAAATTATTGAAGATTTTGATAAAAAAATAAATAATATTTAAGAAAATAAAGAAGATTTTAAAGAAAATATTGAAGATTATGAAAATAATAAAATATTGTAATAAAATTTTAATTTATAAGAAAATAATATTAATTTTAAAGAAAGCAAAGATAATAATTAGAATATTTATGAAAATAATTTATAATTATAATAAATTTATAAATAATAAGAAAATAATGAAACTTTATGATAAATTATTAATTAATTAGAATATAATATAAATTAAAATTAACAAACTCGTTTTATATGAAAGTTTATATAATATATATTAGCCTTAAAAATAGAAATTTATATAAAGTAGATTAAAATATTTATTTATTTATATATATTAAAAAAATAAAATAAAAAATTAAATTATATTATAAAAAAGTTCTTATTTGACATTTTTTTTTTAATTTTAATAATAATTGATAATCATAAATAAACTTATTTTTTAAATATCAATATTTCATTTAATAAAAATATAAAGCCTTAACAAAAAATAGAAAAAAAATAAAATGTCTTATATATTCTAATAAAAATATATTTTTCTATATAAAATAAAAAGAAACTAAAAATAATATTGTATAATATATCATATGAAAATAAATAAAAAAAGCAAATCAGCAAAAAGATTCATATTACAAATAATCAATAAACATAGCAGTTTACAATATAATTAATTTCTACTCAGTAGTACATTCTGCAGGAAATCTAACTGCAAATTTATCAGCTTTAGTACATAATTCTAAGCAAACTCCGTTACAAATATTAGTGATTTCTCCCACAACCTACCCATTAGTATTTTTAATAGGATAATGCCTTCTAGCACATGATTAAAAACAGAAGCAAACAGGCAACAAATATCCACATTATAAGCATTTTGACGATATCCTATAGGCTACATTACCCACAGAATCAGTAACATCTAATTCTTAGCAACTACAGAAACCTCTAAAACAACAAAGTGTATTACACCAACAAGGCCATTCCGAACCACCGAGATTTTAGCCGTTTTTTTTCACTTCGATCTATTATTTACAAGGTCCAAAATTAGCTAAACAAGGAGATGGAATCTTATAAGGTCTTTCAGTTTAAGCAACTTCCGTTCCTCCGATCATTGTTCTAGATTCAAATTAACGGAATTATCTACAACATATACTACAACATATATTTGATTTTTCAACTATCGTACCAATTTGGGTTAAGGTCTAAGTGTATGTTTCGTCAGTTAAGAAAATGTCGTATTCGTTTGGTAAATCACATATAGGACAAATACATTCGGCCCAATCAGTTTTTTAAATTAGTAATACTTGTTTAGCATCTGCTAAACATTTTAAATTTGAGTCGGCCACAAAATGTTAGTTTTCATAGGTATTCATTTAGAATTTTTTTTATTTTTTATTATTAAAAAATATATAATATTTAAAAAAATAATATATATATATAAATTTATATAATATTTTTTTTTTTTTATTTATTTAATTTTTTTTTTGCATATATAAGTATAAAAATTTACTTTTTTCTTTTAATAATACTAAATGATAATAATTTATTTTATTTATATATTTAGAAGTTTTTTATTTTTATCGAAAATGTTAAAGAGAAAATAAAAATAATATAATAAAAATATAACTTCTATTATATTTTTATTTTTAATATTATAATTTTATTCAAATTTTCTTTAAAAATATAAAATAAATAATTTTTAAATTGATTAATAATATATAAAGAAAAAAATAAATAGTCTATATATATTTATATAATAAATTAATTTAAATTAAATTTATATAAAAAAATATTTATTTAATATTTTTAATAAAATATTTATTTTTAAACTATATTTATAATTGTAATTTTATATTATAATTAAAGCTTAAAAATATTATTTGAATTATATAGACTATTTAATTATATTACAATAATTTAATAATTTTTTATAAATTATTAAATTAAAGCAAATTTTTATATTTTTCTATATATAAATTATTATTAATTATATTATTTAAATAAAAATTAAATTAAAATATTATTTCTTTTGTATTATTAACAAATATATTTTATTTACCTTTAAATTAATTATTTAAAAACTTAACAAATTATTTTTTAATTAATTAATTTTAAATACATATTTACATGATTTATTAAATAATTTTGCATAAAATATAATTATTTTAAATTAAAATTAATTAAATTATATAAAAAAATATAAAATTAAAATAAAATTTTAAATTATGAAATAAAATATATATATATAAAAAAAAATATTTAATAAAAATTATTTCATATAAATAAAAAAAATATATATAAGTAAAAAGTTACAATACATATGTCAGTAATAATTTCAACTCCATAATAAATATGCAATTCACCATTAAATTTTTCATAATCAAAATAAATGTATTCTTTTCCAAAAGACCGTCGATTTCGATCTTAAAATCATCTACAGTAAAAAAAATCAAAAATCGAAAAAAATAAGATATAAAAAACAAAGTTCAACATAAGCTTTTTATGAATTACCTTCAATGAAAGTATAAAGAGCTCCATCAATAGGATATGGATAAAAATGTAAAAATAATAAAAAGTAAATAGAAATAATAAATAAATAATATAGTTGATTTTACAAAACAATCTACAAGAACTCCGGCGCCAAATGCATATAATTAGTAAAACAATACTATTTAAGAAAATGAAAAATAAGGTTGGACCTTTGGTACAAGTAGATAAGTAAATAAATTAAATATAGATATATATATAAATATATATATATATATATATATATATATATATATATATATATATATCTATATAAATATATATATAATATTCTTTTATATAATATCTAAATATTCATTTAATTTTATTATTTATATTTATATTATATAAATTAATTAGAAAATGGCTAAACATCTTGGTCCATTAGGTGGACTGAATTTATTTAGTCCAGGTCCTGGTACATATAAAGTTGGAAATGGTTTAAGTTAAAAATCATATTCAATTGGAAAAAAAACAGTTTGTCCTGGTACAAATAATTTCTTTTAATAATTATTAATACATTTATTTTTAAAGACATTAATTTTACAAGCACAAAATCGCCTGGACCAGGAGTATATAATATATATATAACTATGTATATATATATGTATTTATATACATAATTATATATACATATTTTATAAACGAATTTATATATTTTCAATTAAAGTCCTATTTAAATTTAAATTAAATAAATAAAACAGGAAAATACTTTATATCTAAATATAAAAGGTATAAATAAAAATATTTTTATATTTTTATAAAAAATAAGTTCAAGTTCTATGTAATTTAATCCTCTATCTTCGAAAAGATTTTAACATAATAAAAAAGATTAATATCCCGGACCAGGGTAATTATTTATATAAAATTAATATAATTAATATATAAAGATAATATCCTATACCTTAATCTATAGCTAATGATGGAAAATATATAGTTTCTAAATACATTTCTAATGGTTGTAGATTTTTTCCGCGTTCAAAAAGATTACCATTACCTTAAGGATCACTTTAAAACCCAGGACCAGGTATAAATAAAAGAATTATTATAAATATAAAAATATCATATATATATATATATATATATATATATATATATATATATATATATATATATATATTTATATATATATATATATATATTAATTAGGTGATTATAGAATACCAAGTGAATTTGGTTATTATGAAACAAAAAGAATTGTTAAATGAATATAAATATACAAATTAAAAAAAATTAATTATATATTTATTAAAAAAAATTTTGACATAAATAACTTTATTAAATTTATATATAAAATATTATTATTATATATTTATACAATGTCTATTAAATAAAAAATAAATATATATGTATGTTTAATTTATAAAATTTATTTAATGTGTATTATATTCAAGTAAAATTATTTATTTTATTATTACTTATTATATTTAATAAAAATGTTTAAAAACAATAGTTTTTTGTTTTTAATTCTTTGGCAATCTTTATAAAAATATTTAAAATTAATTATTTTTATGAAATAATTTAAAAACACTAAAAAAAAGTCATAGAAACTTATTTAATAAAATACTAAGCTTTTAAATTATTTTTTAAATTTTTTAATATTATATTTTTTTCTATAAAAAACATAAAAAATTCAATGATTTCAAATATCTCTAAATCTAAAAAAATACAGAAAAAAAAAAAAAAAATTCCACAAAAAATCCCTCTTATTTTATCCTTTCCTAAAAAATTTCCGTACTAAAAACATAAAATTTAAAAAAATTAAAGATTTTTTTCCTTCTAAAAAAATTTAAATCCTTTTAAACTATTAAAAATTAATATTTTAGTCAAAAAGCTCATATTATTTTTAACTAAATCTTATATTTTTTTAAACTAAAAATAATTTTTTTTTTCAAAATCTTCATTAACCTTTTCCAAAACATCGAAATCTTACATATCCCAGGCTAGATCTTTTTCTGAAATTATAAAAATATTAAAATCTAACTCTTAAATTGCTAAAAAATTACTACTTTAAGCTTATTTAATCATTGAAATTTCTTTAAAAATTTTCAATTAAAAAACTTTAAAATTCCCTTATAATTTATACTGAATTTCCTTATTTTTTTCAATTAAGAATTCCTTTTTTTACCCCGAAATTTTCACCTCTAAAAACTCATTAAAAAATATTTATTTTTTTAAATTTTCGTCATCTTTTTTACCCCTAAAAAATTTCCAATAAAAAAACTTATCAATTATTAAATCTTTAAAATATACACTTTTCCCACAAACTACACATTTCCATCTATTTTTTCCAGCATTTCCACCTAAAACATTCATTTTTAAATAAGAATACATACAAAAAGGCTAAATATGTTCACATTAATTACCCCTACATGGCCAAATAATCTATGTGTTACTAATTTAATCAAGTAAAGACACTAATATATGCATTTCTTAAGATAAATTCTAGTATTTTTCTTCAAAAAATCGGTAACTTATGGGCTGCTAAAGGACTATTTATTCTATAATATCATCAAAATGCCTTTCTTTAACTTAAATAAGTCCATAGACTATATCAGAAATATTAAATTGATTATTTTCTTGCATATATATAATTAATTTATTGTTGTTTTTGAGCAAATTTTCCTTTGGAAAAGCAAGAATTTTATCTATTTAAAATTAGAGTAATTTTCCATTTAAACTAATAGGAATTTAATTTGAAGGCCATAAAAAAACTGAATTTTTGTCCTTTGAAAAAACATATTAAACTTTGGTTAAAAAAAAAGCGATTTTTTCATCTTTATTTTTAGCTGAAAACAAAATTTCCTTTTAAAATTTAAACTGTTTATTTTTTATAAAAAAAGGACCTTTTATATACTAAATTTCATAAATATTTGGCTCATTTATTAATAAACGACATTAAATACATAAAAAATCACTTTAAATATTATATTAATAACATTATTAATGATAAATATTAAAACAATAACTACATTATATTTATTTTTAAATTTTATTATTATTACATATAAAACAAATATTACTCATTTTTTTATTTTTATTTATATTTATATATATATATATATATATATATATATATATATATATATATATATTATTTTTTTTAAATTTAATTTTCAAATATATAAAATAAAGCAACTTGTATATATATGAATAAAAATATAGATACTATAAGTGAATCAAATGCTCATTAAAATTAATAAAAAGATATTTAAAATTTATCAAAAATACTATAAAAGTCTAATTTTGCTAAAAATCTTAAAGATAAAGATGATTTAAAAACTTAATAAAACAACTTATTATTATCTGATTATTTAATGACTAATAATTAAAACCGTAATATACTACATAGAGCATGCATAAAATAGAATCATAAATTAATTAATAAACTTCTTGATGATTTCTAAGAAATATTAAGAAATACATAAATAAAATTAATTAATAATAAATAAATTTCACTCAACTCCTATATTAATGAATAAGATAGGTTTCAAAATACGCCTTTATTAATGACGTGTCTATATAATTATTCTAATTCATTAACAGAAAGACATTTATGTATATAAATTCTAATATAACATGGTGCAAAAGTAAATTAAAGGAATAAAAGAACACTTTGGTCAGCCTTACATTGGTGTGCATATTACGGAGATCCTCTTTCAGTATAATTATTAATTGAAAACGGAGCTTTCTCATGTTTTCCTGATTGGATAGGACAATTTCCGATTGATTTAGCGGCTCTTTCAGTCCAAAATAGTAGTAAGGTAGTCGAGATTATCACTAAGGAAGTTATATAGAAAATATAAAAAGTAGAAGGTTATATATAAAGCTAAAAAAATAATCTTTTAGATTTAGAGTTCCCTTTATCAGATTGCTTTTTAGAAAATTAAGAAGATTATTTATTATAAAATTAAAGAAAATATTTATTATCTCCAATTTTAAAATATAGAATTATTTTTTGGTCGGCTTTTTTTAAATTAGAATTAAATTTAATAAAAAAAGCTTGTAGTTTTTCAAGAAGTTTTATAGTAGTTAAAATGTAATATGTATATATATATATAGAATGATTATATATATTAGAACATATTATATTAATAGGTAAAATAATTAGTAAATGAATAGTTTACATGCAACTGTTGTAGGTCATTTAGATAATTAAAATATTGAGATTTTAGATTATTTTATATCTTTATTAATGAATTAATTAAAAATAAAAAAAACGAAAAATTTCTAATATGCAAATTAATAAAAAAGAAAATTTTCTTATTAAAATAATGATGTATTATTTTTATTTAAATAAGAATAAAAATTTTATAAAAAATAATTTCTTGATGAAATTAGATAATTTGATAAATGGGAATAATTAATGAATTCTCCCTAGTTCAATAGTATTTAAGATTTTTTAAATTTGTAAAAAAATAATATATATATATTTTTTTTTTATTTTTTATTTTTTAGATAAGATTTATACGGTAATACCCCTTTGCATTTATCATTTATAAATGGAAATATGAAAGCTGTAGAACTTTTATTAACAAATGGAGCTTTTATAGAGAAAGAGAATAAAGAAGGATGGTAGGCACGAGAACTTATATAATTTAATGAAATAGATATTGAATACGAAAAAAAGTTAATAGAAATTGAAAACAGAAATAATAAAAGATTTCAAACAATGGAATATAATTTAAATAAGGCATTTTAGAAGATAAAAGCAACAAAAATAGGTGAAACATCTAATATATTAAATTCTTAATTATATAATTTTGGAAATTAGATTTATGTTCCGGATTATGTAATTGTTTTTAACACAGAAGCTTAAAATACGAGCGAAAATCCTAATTAACAAGAAGCATTAATTAATAGAATAAATTTCTAAATAAATCTTTTAAAAAATTCAGATTTTTAAGTATACCTAATGGAATCTCTTTATCCAAATAAATTATATGTAATGTTATGTATGGAATAAGATAAATTAAGAAAAGCTTGTTAAGAAAATAAAGTAAAAAAAAAATATATAAATAATATTTTATAAAAATATATATATATAAATTTATTAGTATAAATTAAAAATAAATCATAAAAAAATACTTATTGAATTTATATATATATATATATATATATATATATATTATATAAATATATATATATATATATTTATATATATATATATATTTTTAGATGTTAATGAAAAAAATAGATTCATACGATTATGAAGTGTATAATATTGATTAAAAGCATAAATTTGAACCTTTTCGTTCTAAATAAAGATAAGAAATTATTGAATAATCTTTATAGAAGATAATAAATTTATAAGATTTAAAAAATTAAAAGTTAGTTTATTGTTATTATAAGATGCATAAATACGGTGGAATGGCTAAAATAAAAGATAAATGGATCGAAAATACTAAATGGTATTTTCCATAGCCTTTAAACTAAATGGATGATTATTTATTAGAAGGAAAAGGCTAAAACTTTAATTCTGTGACATTATTAAGGTAATATTTTGGTGAAAAAATCGCTTTTTTTTTGGTTGGAAAAGTTTTACAACATGCTTTTTGGTTTTTTTAGCAATTCCAGGTTTAGGAGTATAAATTTATGGCCTTATAATAAATTAATTTGACCATATATTTATTCCATTTTGGGTATTCTTCGTGATGATTTGGGGAACTTTCATAATCGAGTATTGGAAGAGAAAAACTTCAGAAATAAACTACAGATGGGGTACACTAGATGAAATGAACAATCCAAATTCTTTAATGAAAAAAATACGATCGGATTTTATTGGGGATGAATGCATTTCGCATACTTCAGGCGAATTAACTAAACATTAAGATAGAGCTAGAACTGTAAAATATTATATATATATATAAATATATATATATATATATATATATATATATTATATATATATATATATATATTTTAATACTATATTTATACAAAAAGGTAATTATTTTTTTAGTTAGTATTCCAGTATTGATTATTTTAACAAGTTGTATTGTGTTAATATTTATAGGGGTTTAATAATTTAAAAAGAATTATTAAGGTTTTTATAATAATATAGTGGCAGGTATTCTTTAAGGAGTAGGTATATAGATATTGAATATGGTTTATACTATAATAGCTTTTTTTTTGTAAAATAAGAAAATCATAAATATGAGGAATAGTACGAAAGATCTCTTATATATAAATTAGTTGTATTTAAATTTGTTAACAGCTATTTTTCTTTATTTTATGTATCATTTATTGAAATTAATAACACATTTTCAGATATATTTTATATGTTATTGCCTATAATGTTAATAAAATAAGTAATTATATATATATATATATATATATATATATATATATTTATTTATCATTATATATATATTTTATTTATAAAGATAAATTATATGATTTTATCATTTTGGTTTCCTAAATATATTCTTAAATATAGAGAAAGAAAATATTTTAGAAATATGTAAGAAGAAACTATTAAATAATAATAAATGCTCACAAATTAAATTTTTTAATAAGATTCTATAGAGTAATACTGGGAAAGACATACAGGAAAAAAAATGAAGACATATTCAAGAACTATATTATATTTATAAAAAGATGAAGATTAGAAAAATAATAATCCGCCTCTATTAATTGTTAATAAAATAGATGCTGATTCAGTTGAATTAAATTCTATTAGAAGTGATTTTTTTGGAACTATAAATTAATATGCAGATAGTTTTATTGATCTAGGTTATATTACATTATTCGCAGCAGCATTCCCTATAGGACCTATGATAGCTTTATTAATGAATACTTTAGAAATTAGGAATAAAATTATTGTTTTTTTAGATATAATTAAAAGACCTTCCTGCGAAAGATGTGTAGGAATAAATGATTGGATTTATATATGGGAAGCTTTATTTTTTTTATCAATAGTATTAATTATATATATATATATATATATATATATATATATATATTTATATATATTTATATATATTTAAATATTTTTAGTTTTCTAATATAGGTTTATTATATTTAAAAGATAAATAATTAATAGATATTGTATTCAAAAATACTGAATTAGATACTATATAATTATAATAATATAAATCATGGTGTTACTTTGGTGCTGGAGGAATTATTTTTGTATTAAAAATGACTTTTTAATATTTAATAAAGGATAAGCCTTAGTGGATTCTTTCAGAGGAAAAAAAATTAAATTATATTATATCTGAAAAAAAAAAGTTATTTTCATTATAAAATAATAATAATATTTTATATATTTTTATATATTAAATAATAAATACATAGAAATGATGCTAGTATATAAAATTAAGAATATTAAGATATTTTAAATGATATAGAAAAAGTAAAAATTAATATATAAAAAATACATGAGAGATAAATCTAGAAAGAAAAAAAAGTATAAATAGAAGAACATTAATTAAAATAAAAAATTAAATACTACAAAAAATATAGCAAATTTAATCTCATGCCTTTTGAAAAAGACATTTCTGTTTAATAATATGATTCTTCTTCTTAAATATAAAATTAATATATAAATAAATAAAATTTAAAACCGGATTATTATCTTTAACTAATATAAATTTTAAAAAAATCTTATGTAAGTATAGAAAGGCAGCTTTTAATAAATAAATTATAATAAATTTTATAATTTTCTATAATTCCCTTAGTTTAATGTTCTGATTGTAATAAAATATTGGCAAATTTTTATTGTTTAAAATGCTAGTTGAGCTTTTGCTAAAATTGTTTTGATATTTTCCATTAAGGAATTAAAGGAAATTAACATAAAATTTATATTTATTAACAAGAAGGAGAAAATCAAATTAAAGATATAGGTAAATATAAACTAACAGATAACTACTAAAAATAAATTTCAACTAAGACCAACTATTCAACTATTATAACTGTAAAATATATTAAAAAAATATTTTAAAATTATAAAATATGTATATATTTATAAATTTATATATTTTTTTTTTAACTTAGAATAATAACTAATAAGTAAAACCTAATAATAATGCCATATTATTAATAAATGAATGGAAAAAAATGGAAGACTTTAGTATTCCTACATTTGAAAAAAGTTTATATTTTAAAAATTTAACGCAGATATATTATCTTTTCTATGAAGAATACATAAAAAATAACGGAATAAACATTTAAAGCTAATAGATTAATTTAAAAAAAATTCTTAATATACAAAATAGTGATGAAAATCCTATAATCATGACATTTGAAATGAATAGATCTTTCTATAATACAATACATTATAGTTAATTAGATTTAGAAGATAAAATTTTTTTAAATAGAATAGCATTTTTATCTTTTAAACGTTTTGGAAATAATTGCAGTTTTAATGATTTTCTAACTTTATGTAAATTTATGCAAGTAAATATATATAAAAAAAATAATATATATAAATATATATATATATATTAAAAGGATGGTTATTAATAATAAAAAATTTTACTTTTTATGGATTTTTTAGATGAAGATGAAGAAATGTCAATATATAAATATTAAATAAATAAAATATTTTATTAAAGTGCATTTTAGAATATATTTTAAAAAGATTAACTCGAAAAATATATTGAATAAATTTTATAAGGTTAATAAAAAATCAGTAAATAATAATTAGCAAAATTACTAATAGATAGAGATAAATAAAATAAATAAATTATATAATTAATTCTTAAATTGTTTTAAGGAAAAACAATAAAATGAAATAAAATAATAGTAATTTTTATTGTACAATATTATTTTTTTAAATTTTATATTTAATAATTAATTTTGTATTTATATTTAAATATAAAATTAATCAATAATTAAAATTTTTATAATATATAATAATTTTATAAATTATATTGTAAAAATTATGAATAAAATAATATATCATATATTTATAATATAAAAGAAATTAATTAAAATAAATAAAATATATATATAATAAATATTATATATATTTATTTAAATTAAATATATATTTTTTTATAAATATTAATTATAATAAAAATAAAAATTCCTTATTATAAATATCATAAATATATAATTAAAAAATAAAATACTTAACATCAAAATTATTATTATATCGTAATAACATTCTACAATTCTTATTCTGTATTATTTATTTTCTACATACTATCTCTATAAAAATATATAAAATATAAAACATTAAAAATTTAATAAAAATACCCTAAATAAGATGTTCTTAAATTAATTAAAGTTTAAAACTTAATTAAATAGCTATTTTTATTTACCTAGATTTTTAATATAGACGGTTATAAATATGTAAAATCCTAAATTTCTTCAATTTCTTAATTTTTCTTTACTCCTCCAGTAATTAAATATCCTCCAAATTCGCATACAATTTCCTCTCCTTTTTCTAAAACTAAAAATTTTGCATTTTCGCAATATTCAAAAAGTGTATTTTCATTCATCATTTTTAATGGTCCTGCCTATTCTTAGTATACTTTAACGAAATAAATCATTGCCTTTACATAAATTTTTTATTCAAATTCTCTATTTTACCTTATAATCCCTTAAATAATACTAAAAGGGATACAACTTACCATTACATCAGTTAATGCAACTGCCGAACAAAATGAAAAATCATCATTTTCGCAAACACAATGTGCATAACTTAAAAAACCTCCAATTCCTACACTAATCCAAAAATCTTTTGTAATGATTTCTTTTACAGTTCCTTTAGAGATTATATAAATACTTTTAAAAGGCTAACCTTTAGTGTATATTTCTTCCCCTTACTTGAAATTTTTTATCATTTAATTATTCTATAAAGACTATAATTATAAAGGAGACAATAAAGAAAATATAGGAAATTATAAAAGAATAGACTAAAAAGTCGGTAGGCTCCAATCAAAAGACATATTTTCCAATCTAACACCTTTCTTTTCGATTTTTTTTAAATATTATTTATAGTCTTAATCATCAATATAGCCATTAGACTTATAATGCAGTAAAAATTTCTTCTAGTATTCAATAATAGAACAAGCCGCCCTTTTCGTGTGTATTGACTTCAAAATTTGGGGAAAATTATTAGATAATTCAGCTAAATATTTTTAAGCTTATATAACTCCAAATTGAAGTTCTTAATTAACTTTCTCAATAAAATCTTTCCTTAAAGGTAAAAAATTTTATATTTCTTCAATTTCTTTCGAACATATAATAAATGTCTAAACAACTTCAAATACAAAAGTTAAATGATGAGTAATATATGTTTTAGCAAAACCACCTAAATTATAAAAAAAATACATATATATATGAATAAATATAATAATATATATGTATTTTTTTATTATATAAATGTTTTAATTTTTTATTTTTTTTATAATATTATTAATATATAAAATTAAAAATCTATTTATTATATATATACCTATAATAAACCAATTATTTATAGCAAACATTATTTCTAAAGTAGAAAAATTAGTAAAATTAATATATATTAAATCCCATAATTATTTTAGTTCATTCTATGTATTTTCTAAGGCTATATTAATTCCTTCTTATAATAATTTAACTGCGTTACCACTAATTTATCCATTTTCATAATATTCCCAATACAAGGACTTTAAACTTCTTAATAATCTAAACCTTATTTCTGTCAAAATCTCGTTTTTTTCAAATCCTCCATAAGTACTTCTTCTTTAACTCTAAACTACATCTTCTTATTATATATTTTATGTTTTTATTTCCATTAAACCAGATATTTTCTCGACTTTTTCCCAATCTGCCATTTCAAGAAATTAATAAGTCTTTAATTATTTCATCTTTTCATCACAAGCAGAAACCATATCTTTTATAGAATTTTATAGAATTTTCCTACGTATACCAGGAAATTCAATAACATTAAGATATTCAACTAAAATACTAAATATTAAAAATAATATATGTTTAAATATATAAATAATTATTAATAATAATATAATAAATATAATTATATATATTTATATATATATATATATTTATATATTTATATATATTTATATATTTATTTATTTTTACCCGCAAGTAGTTCCATTAATTACTAATGTAATAGTACTAATTCCTGCCATATAAAAAACTGTTATTTATTTTAATCTACTACTTTAAATTTCTTCATCTACTAAAACAATTAACGATATAGTTAATCCTAATGCACCTCTTAATCCTCCCCAGACTAAAAGATACACTTCATCTTATGAAATCTAATATCCATTTTTCTAAAGAACTGGCAAAAAACCCATAAACATAAAATACCTAATAGAAACTAAAAAAACCCATAAAAAAGCCAACCTTACCCAATCCCAGTTTTCAATAGTACTTTATTCTATCACATTAATTCCTATAAGCACACCTGCAAGTATAAAAATTAAAGTTTCGCACCCATATTAGGCAAAACTCCACACTGTATATACACTTTATTCACTTTAAGGGCGTATTTAAGTCTTTCCATTAGCTGACATAAAAAGCCCTAAAATAAATACTGCAAGTATACCCGAAACACCTAAAAAAGTATACTCGGCTAAAAAAAAGCAAATATAACATATGACAAAACTAACCATACACGTCACAACGTCATCTCTAATAATCCTTCTAATCCAATAACTACCTAAAATACCCATTAATAATCCAAAAATAGGACCTCCTATTGAAACATAGGTAAAGTTGAAAATCACATCGAAAAAATTAAAGCTTTTACCTTTATCTAAATTAATAAAAACCTAATAAAAAACCATCGCAGTACCATTATTTAGCAGACTTTCTCCCTAAAAAAGTGTATTAAATCTGACTGAAGCACCTAATTCCTTTAAAAGATCAACAATAGCAACAGAATCTGTTGCACATAAAATAGAACCCATTGCCAAAGACCCATATATGGAAATTTCGTCATGATTTAAGAATATTTTTATACAAATAGCAAACATTATAGATTATATAAATACACCTGGAACACTTAATATTAAAATATTCTTTAAAGTACGTTTAAATACAAACCAATCTATATTAAAAGCTGCTTCAAATATTAAAACTGGAATAAATATAAGTAAAATCATATGTGGATTTATATTACTTATTAATAATAAACTTTAACCAATAATGCCTATATATATATATATATATATATATATATATATATATATATTTATATTTACATATATAAATTTTTTACCTAAGTAAGAACGATAATTTGATATTAATATTCCAAACACTATTAACATTGGTGCATATGGTATTTTGGTTGATTTATTTATTCCTCTAAATAAACATCCTATTAATAATGCAAAAAATATAAAAAATACAACCAAATGTTATGTATTGTTATTTATTTATTTATATTCTGATATATTTTCCATATTTTTAATGTTTTTATTTTTTAAAAAATTAAATATTTTTTATATATATATATGTTATTTAAATAAATTTATTCTTATAAATATTTTTATTTATTATAAAATATGTATTTTTTTTATTTATTTTAATTAAATAAAAAATTTATTTTAAAATAAACTAATAATAATATTTTATTATTAATTAAATATTTAATAATAAAGTCAAAAATATAAATCTAATCGTTATTTCATAAAAGCAAAAATCTATTATATACAAATTATATATTTAATATCCACGTATTTTAAAACAAAATTAAAAATTTAAGATTATATATTTATATTATATATATTAATTTGTATAAATTAATATTAATAATAAAAAATTATATAAAATAAATGATTAAAAGATATATATTTTTGTTATTTTTATTTTTAATAACTATTACACTAACTTAAACTGAAGCTGAATTAGAAAAATAATAACAAAGGAAAGAAATCGAAGGTATAAAAAATAAAAAATATTTATAATTATAATTTAATAAATAAAAAGCTACGCATCAAAAATTAAATGATGAATATTTATAAATAGTAAGAAGATAATATTCTATATGTATTCTCATATCGCGTTATAAATTAGAAACAATAAAAGAAGAAGTAGAAAATGTAAGAAAGCATTTTAAGACAGAAGAAGATATATAGAAGTTCGAAAATAGATTAATAGTAGATATGGTTGATATGTGTTAAGGATATTTTTAAGCAAACTCAAATTAAGAAGAAGTATTTATTTTTTATTTATTAATTATTTTAATAAATAAATTTAAAGGTTTTGATATAATTAAATACAAAAAAACTCAATTTCGAAAAATACCCTTAACTATATAGTAAATTAGATTTAGATTAATATAAAATTGATGAATGGTCACTTTTCTTAGATGAATAAAAATAAAGCATTCTTAAATATATAACAGTATATTATATATGGCATATATATTAATATATTTATGCTTATTATTTAAAAATAAAAA
This sequence comes from Ichthyophthirius multifiliis, assembly GCF_000220395.1. NCBI lineage: Eukaryota > Ciliophora > Oligohymenophorea > Hymenostomatida > Ichthyophthirius > Ichthyophthirius multifiliis. The sequence continues at coordinate 19,671 of NW_004086416.1, forward strand.
AAGATGTTTGATGAAAAAATGGCTTAATAACCTAAAAAAGAACCTGTAGATGAAAATATATACAAAATTTCATTAGAACCTAAAATCGGTGGTCTTTCTATATCTGAAACATCTTAAATTATTAAATATTTGTATTTTGGAACTATATTTAGTATTATTGCTTTTATTATTTATTATGGATATAAATAAACTGATTAAAATATAAAAGTTAAAGGATAAAAAGATAAGAAAAAAGACAAGAAAAAAGACTGAAGAAATAATATATTTAAAAAAAAAAAATTGATATCAAATATTATATTTTTTTTTTAAATAAAAATAATAAATATGTAATTATTTTTATTTTTCAATTATTAATGTTTTATAAAGTTGGAATATGTTATAAAAAAAAAGTTTTATCTTATAAAAAATCAAACCTATATTTATATGTATAATTTTCAATAAAAAATAAAATAATATGTACTTAGTTTCTATATGTAAATACTTTAATGATTTTAGTTAAATAATTGAATTTTTTAATAAATTGGCACCTTATTTACTATTATTATTATAACTTAATTAAAAAATGTAATTTAAAATAAAAATTGTTATTTTTACAATAAATCTATTTTTAAATGCTCTAAATCGTTGAAGTTTATTAATAACTAAGAAAGTTAATAGATTCCTTAGTCATTAATACAATTAGATCTTAATTATATTTATATAAATATATATATATATATATATAAATATATATTTATATATATATTTATATATATATATTATTTTTAATCTTTTTAAACTAAAAAATATTCTAAATCCAATTTAAGGCTCTTTAATTTTTTTAAATTCTTTGTTTGATTCTAAATTTATGTCACTCCTACATCTTCTATTTAATTTCCTCTATTAAAAAAAAAAAACTTAAAATAATTACAAAAAACATACATTAATATATATATATATTTATATATATATTTATATATGTATTTATATAATATTAAATATTCTTCTCCAAAAAGATTTTTAATTCATATAAATTTGTATCTAAATTTTCAACTTCTTCTAAAGTATAAAATACTGACATTTATTATTATTTATAAGGATATATTTTATTTTCTATTATTTAATATTCTATTATATTAATAATAGATATTATTATAAATTTATAAAATACAGTTATATATTATTTACTTTTTTTTTTTAAATATTAAATAATTAATTATTTATATCTTATTACTTTATTTATTTTAAAAAATATTTGAAAATATATATTATTTTTTTTGTAATAATATAATTATAATTGTTCATATATATATAATAATTTTTAATAAAAAAGCTTTTAATTTTATAACATAATATTTTTAAAAATATTTTTTTTTATTTATCAGCTTTTTTAAGAGTTTATATTACTTTTCGATGTTTATAAGTAAATTAATAATGTTTTGGAATATTCTTCTTTTATTATATAAAAAAAACCAAAATAAAATATTAAATGAAAATTATATATTTAAACCATTATCCATTACATCATTAATTTTGTAAAAAAGACTAACTAATTTATATTCAAAAATAAATAAGAAATATTTTTAAAGTCATCATTTTAAAAAAAATAAAAAAAAAAAAAAAATATTTTATGAGAATAAAAAAAAGAAAATAAAAAAAAATATAAATGATATAAATTTTACTAATACCATATAATCCTAAAAACAAATTTATAAAATATTTTTCATTTAATATTATTCTAACAAAGGGGACTTAGCTCAATTGGTAGAGCGTTGGACTCCAAATCCAACGGTCGCGTGTTCGAGTCACGTAGTCCTCAATTTTTTTTTTATATAAATAATAATAAATATATATTAATTATTTAACAAAAAAATAATATCTTTAATTTTATTTAAAAATTATATTTATTTATAATTTGAGTAGATTAATTATTTATTAAAAAGTTTGTATTATTATACACATATTTAAATGTTTATTTTTTTTTTATTTTATTTATATATATTATTTATTTTATATTTATATGTCTTTTCTATATTTATAATTAGATTTTTTTTTCATTATTATATATTAATTTTTTTTTTACAAATATAAATATTATTAACATTTTTTAATTATTAATTATAATATAATTTAGATTTTATTTTATGCATTTTTTAAAATTTAAAATTCATTTTATTTTAGAAAAATAAATATATTTAAAACATTTATATTTTAAAATATATATATTTATCTCATTTTTATATATTTAAAATAATATATCTATATTCTCTTTTTTATTTTAATATAATACATATTTTATTATAAATTTCACATATAAAATTTATTTATTATATTTTTTTAGTATAATAATATTATATGATTAAAGATTATTCTAAATGTTATTTTTTGTAAAACAGTATATTTAAACATTAAATATTATTTTTGTCTTATCATTTTAATTTTAATAGGAATAATATTTTTATTTAAAATTATATTAAAATTTTTCTATATAATATTAAATAATATTAATTATGTTTAAAAGAATAATACTTCATTTATTATTTATTAATATTTTTTTATTTATAAAAAAATGAAAAAAAATAAGTACATTTAGGTAATGGTAATTTATATATCTTAAAAACAAACTTGACATCTTTGTCAAAGTTTTATAATAATTTTTATATGAATTTTCACTTTATTAATTTAAAAAAGATAAATCTTTATAGAAAATATAGTTAATATGAGGTCTATATATAAATATAAAATAAATTATTAAACTAATAAATATAAGTAAAAAAATATATAAATATATATATATATATATTTATATATATATATATATATATTTATATTCATATTTATGTAATAAAATTTTATATATGTTTTTTTTAGATTATTTATTTTAGATTTATATATATAAGTAAGTAAACTTATTCTTTATAAATTTATTAATATGTTATTATAAATTATTTTTATATCATATTAAAAAAATATTTAATATAATTTAATTTATTTATTTAAATATTTTTAAAAATCAAAAAAAATTAAATATGAATGAAATTTATTATATAAACGAATTAAATAAATTAAAAGATTACGCAAACGTATTTCCATTATTCATATTATTTTAAAAAAATAAAATAGTAAAGAGAATGCGTTATTTCCTAATAAATGTCTTAAATAGATAATTTAATTTCAGAAGTAAAATAAAATAAAACAGTACATATATATAAGAAAAAAAAAAGAATAATATTTTAAAAACTGAACTCGAAAGAATACAAAAAGACACTCTATAGTATAAATAAACACTAAAAAATATGTATTTAATATACGTAGATTAATAAAAAATGATTGAGAACTTCGAATTGACAAATAAAGATATGTAAATAAGAATATCTATGTAAACAGATGATAACAAAAATTTATTAGTAAATAAAAAAATAAAATTAATATTTAAAATAAAAAAAAGAATGAAATCGAAAATATAATATAAGATAAATAAACATTATAATCTAAATTAAAAGAAGGCGATAAAAAATTTTATTTCGATATTAGGAGTTTAACTGAGCAAATAAATGATAAAAATATCGTATATATATATATAAATATACAAATATAAATTATTAAAATATAAGGAAATCGCCGATAAAAGAAGAAATATAAATGATTTATTAGAAATAAAACGGAAATTAGAAGAAGAAACAGCGGCTCTTCGTTTTTGTTTAGAAAATTTGCGAAACAAAACAGAGATTGAAAATCGTGAAAGGAATTTAAAATTAGAAAAGGCTGAAAAATAATTAAATGAGACTATTTTATTAAAAGATTATGAAATTTAACATTTAAAATATAATATTAAAGATTCAGATATAAAAAATAAAAAAAAAATGATGAAAATCGTATTTTAATGCATGAAGTAAATACTTTGAAAAAAACTTGGAATTAAAATAGTAAGAAATTGATGATATTAAAAAAGTATTATTACATCCGGCAATTTTTTTGATAACTCTAGAATGTAATAAAATAATAAAGACGAAAATAATTCTAAAAATGTATAAGAAGATAAAAAAGTATCCTTTAATGAAAAAAAAATGAAAGAAAAATTTATTTTACATTAGATGCACATAAAAATCTACATGAAAAATTAAATTAAGTCATTAAAATAAATGAAAATTGTTTAAGAAAAAATTACTTGCAACTTGTATGAATCTATGGAAAGTAAAATATATTTTATAAATAAAAGAAAGATAAGAATAAGGAAGATTAAAAAAGGAAAAAGAAGTTAAATCACTTAATAATAGTTAATGTGGTTAATATTAATTAGAAGAAAATAAAGAAGAAAAAGATACATATGTAAGTAAAAAAATAACAGGTATATAAATTTACATGAAAATATATATATATATATATATATTTATATATATATATATATATATAATATATATATAATAATTTTTTTAAATATATTATAAATATTTTTTTTTTTTTTTTATATATATATATAGAAAATGTTATATAAGTAGCTTTATTTTTAAGAAAAAGTATAATTTTTTTAATTTTTGAATTATTTTAAAAAAGTTAAGATATGTAAGGAGAAAAGAAAGTGTAAATTTTTTAAAAAATAAAAAAATATATAAATATCATAAGAAATTCTTTAATCCTCTTTACTGTAAATTTAAAAGATTTAAAAAATTAATTTAAAGGATTAGAAGTTTTATTATTAACCTATAATAAATTAATATCTAATATAAAAACATTAATTGAAATATTAAAAAAATTAATTCCAGAGACATATTTAATTCCAAAATTAACTATATCAGTAGGGTTTTAAAAAATATATTCTTATATATTTACATATTTATATAAAGAAAGCTACTTAATAAAGATAACCTTTTAAGAAGTGTATAAAATAAATGGATAGAACAAAGTTTAAATTAGGCTATATAAGAAAAATTAATAAAAAATAAAGATGAGATAAATAAAGATATACTTTTTTTATTTAGATTACTTACACTTAAACATAAGATAAAATATCCTTTATAAGGTGGCTCATATAATATAGATTTAGATTTAGAAATGCTTTAGAACATAAATATGTGATGCATTTAGAAAACCAATAATATCATTAAATTGAAATAAAAAAAAAAAAAGATATATTTTTATATAATTTAATTTAAAAAATTAAAAAATAAAAACATGGAAAATACATAAAATCCATAAATGAAAGTTTAATTTGGTGATGTAAACGATAAAAATTATGAATTATTACGTACCTTAAATACTGTAACATTTCCTGTATAGTATTCTTTATCGTTTTATGCAAAAGTCTTATCATACAATAAATATTCGCGTTTAGGTTAATTATTATCATTTATTTTTTCAAAATATAAAATATATATGTATATATAAAAGCTTATTTTAATGATATTCTTGTTGGAGCAATGACTTGTCGTTAAGAAGAACATAACAATGAATAATCTATATATATATTAACAATAGGTGTATTACCGGCATATAGAAAACATAAAATAGGTTCTTAATTAATGAATGAATTATTAAAATTAGCAAATGAAGATAGCGAAATAAAGCATATTTATTTACATATGTAAGTTGGAAATAATCCTGGTTTAGCCTTTTATAAAAAATTTGGATTTTAAATAGCAGAAACTATAGATAATTATTATACTGATATAGAGCCTAAAGGATGTTATTTATTATAATTAAATTTATGATATAATTATAAATATATATATATATATATATATATATATATATATATTATTTAAATTTCATTTTTTTATTTTAAATGATTCTTTAGTTTTATTTTTTATATATATATATTAATGATATTTATATATATATCTATTTTTTATTCATATTTAAATATAATTATATTTTTTATTTAATTCTTCTAAAAACTATTTATGTACAATATAAATTTAAGGAAATTCTAAAATTTACATACATTTAAATACTTCTTTTAACTTTTCATCTTTCTTTATTTAAATCATTCTAATTTTTTTCTAAAAATCTTCATTTATTCCTTCTTTTTTGACTTAAAACTCAATTGGTACCTAAAAAACATTAAAAAATCCTTCCTTACATTCCTTAACATCACTTAACTTATAAAAGTTTCTCACAAAAAATGCATATTAATCAATATTTTATGCATTAACTTCCAAACCAAATTCTAAAAATGCTTTTTCTTCAAAAAAATTAACATACTTTTCTTCTTATATAATATTAAATATGCTTAAACGATCACAAACAGGCTCTTTACTAATACTATTGACATTTTTCTCATTTTTATTTTAAAAAAAGACCTATATGAATTCTATTGTCCAATAAAAGCACTTATTTTTAACATAAAAAAATGACAAATTTTCTCGATGTTTTTCCATGATTTACGGGGCAAATTTAACGTTAATTTATAACCTTTTTTTCGCCTAAATTTTAAGCAATTTATGTCTCAAAATATCTGAATTTTATTAAGAAAAAGAAATTTTTTTTCTTATATTTTCCGTATTTTCCATAGTTCTTCTAATAAACGAATAATCTTTCATTATAGTCTTATTTGTTAAATTTTATTTGTTAATTTTTTACGAATATTTATATTTCCCATCACATTGAAATTATGTTTTATGCTCTCTACAACATTTTAAACTACAAGTAACACTATTACATCCTGGGCAAGTATATTTAGATTATTATATTTAACATATTTGACATATAGAGCCTTTTCGGATAGTTTCGAAAGGTGTTTATACTGTTTGTTCGTCATATGAGTCTTCTTTTTCGATAGATTTCGCTTTCTAAATTAATAAGTTTAGTGATTTGGCATCTTGTACTGAAAGTTATTATATGTGATCCATTTTTTTTTTAATTAATTTTAGATTTAAATTTAATAGAGATAATATAATTTTTTTATCTTTTGTAATATAAGGATAATTTATTTGAATTTATTTAAATATAAATATAATAGGTAAATCATTTAAGAATTATATATAAGAATAATTGTATAAATAAATAAAAATAAAAATATATGTAAATATATGTAAATATATGTAAATATATATAAATAATAAATATATAATAATTTACATATATATATATCTTTAAATAAAATTATATATTTGTTAATAATATATTTCTTGAATATTCATATTTTCTATATTTTTAATCTAAATAATAATTACTTTAATCTTATAAACACTATCATATGTACAAAAAATATAATTATTTGCTTTATTAATCATATTCATAGTATATAATATTATCATTTACTCTATCTTTTTTAAATTTTCATTTTCTTCTTCTTCATAATTATGTGTTCTTTCATCGAAATCCTAACCAAATTGTCATTGATTATCATCAATAGCAATTTATATTTTTTATAGATTAATAAAACATTTATTTAAAAACATAACTATATTAATATTGATATATATATTATATTTAACGAAATAATTATATATATATATATATATATATATTTTATATTTTAATTTAATTAAAAATAAATCAATAATATATTTATATAATAAAAATCATCTAACCCATATTTATAAATTAGAAATTCCAAATGAATTTTCAAAGGGATCCCCTTACAAAGTACTCCCAAAGGCTAAAATAACATCATTTTTTAAATGTGGTATTGAAAAATCGAATTATACACTCAATTAACCTTCAACATATTCACTACCGCATATATTAATTCCATTTTTTCCTTTTGTAATGTCATAGCTTTATGTCCAAACATATTAAAAGTTATCTTTTTAATCGTCTATGATTTTAATATACCCAGTTTCTCCACTCCAGGCATCTATGAAGTGAAAAAACCCCGTAATCCTTAACATATTATGTTCCACATTAATATTCTCAAATTTTTTTTAAAGTTCTTAATTTGCCAATATTCCGTATCCACCCAGCATATAGATTCCCCCACATTTCGATATTTTATTTATACTCCAATTTTCGGGTTCATTATAGTATTTTTCATGTTAAACTAATTACCATTGTCTTATATTATTTTAAATAATTCCCTTTTGGAAAATTAGATTTTGAAATAAACTCCTTTATGCCACTATTTCGAATTCGTTTTAATTTATCTAAAAGATCAATATTCGGTTATTTCTTATCATAAAAGAGCCAGTATTTCCTTCCAAAATTAATTCGTGTTCAGATTTTTCATCTAGAAATTCGTTCAATAATTTCAATGTGGAATATTCTGGAGTATTTGATTGGATTTTTAATGTATTTGTTCGAATTTTGCAAAAATATTTTATTTTTTCAAGGACTTATTCGCTTATTTCGTCTTGTTTTCGGATTGATAAGCTTTTTGTAGTTATTATTAGGAGATATAATATAGTTAGTTTTGATATATTTTTAAACATTTTTATTTTATATGTTTTATATATTTTCCCAATTGGAAAAATAAAATATATAATAATACTTTTTATTTAGATTATTATTTGTTCTTGTATATTATTCTTATTATTTTTTTTAAAAAAAATCAAAAAAAAACTAAAATATTATTTTAATTTTTTTTTTAAAGAAAATGAGTTATAATATAAAAGATTGTATTTTTTACATGCCCAAATAAAAATAAATACTAGATAAAAATAACTATTAATATTTAAGTAAAAAACAAAAAATATTTAGGATGTATAATTATTATTAATAGAAATAACATAAATCTAATATTATTTTACAGAAATGACTAAATTGTTATTGAGAAAAGCAGGAACATAATCAAATAACTTAATATAAGAATTGTATAAAATAAAAAAAATATTCATATAAATAAATAAATATAATAAGTACAAATTAATATATAAAAGGAGAACATGTATTATTAAAATCATATTACCATATTCAAGCAATCCCAATAAATAAATTATGCTTTTTAATAAATATAGGAAAAGTATTTAATTTAAATGATGACAAAATAGGACATGATTATTTTTAATATTTGCGTTTATTGTGTTCCGATTTCCCAAAATAGATTGTTTTAAATACTTTAAAAATGATAAAAGCAGATTATTATTCAGATGATGTATATTCAAAAATAAAATAATATTGAATATTATTAAAAAAGGATTAATTATTAAATTATAACTATAATGGATAATAATTTATTTAAAGTTTATATTTAAATTTCATTTGTGAAGAATTTATTAAAATAATAGAGGAAGCATATTTAAATTAAATTGATAGTATAGAAAAATTAGGAAACATTATAATAGATTATTATTAATAAAGTGAAAATAATTAAGATAATGTATTATATATATAAAAGATTATAAATATAAATATATATATATGCATATATATATATACTAATATAAAGTTTACAAGAATTCCTTTAAATTACGTATTTGAAATTATAATTTAATGTTCTTTAAATTTTTATAACGAACAATTTTTTTAAACCAATATAGTCTTTTTTAATTAAATTTTAATGAAAAATTTATTAAAAGATAATAATGAAAAAGTAATTTTTTAGTTTTTAACATTTGTTATATAAAAATTATAAGTTTATATTAAATGATTTTAAAAAAAAACTATTTGAAAATAAAAATATTTATAAATTTATATAAGAAAATATATATTTTGCTGAGAAATCTAATTTAAAAATAAAAGAACATCTTAGGATTTTAGGAGAAAAAAGCGAGGATTTATTTACTTAATAAGATGAATAAGCATCTAAAAAAGTTAAATAAAAAAAAAAAAAAGATTGACAATTTTTTATATTATAATTTTTATTTATTTTTAAATATAAATTTATAATAAAATTACATATATATATAATAATTAATTAAAATTTTATATAATATTGTTATTTTTTAATAAATAAATTATTCTTATAATGAAACATTTAAAATTAAAAAATATATTTATACATTTATTTTTAACATAAAATAAATTTCAAATATATTATATTTTTAATTTGTAGATTTTTGTTATTAATATAACAATTATAAATAATTTTTTTTTTTTAATAAAAAATAAAAATTAAATAATGTACCAATAAATGCTTGATATATCAAATTAAATATATTTAGATTACTAATAAAATTGCCCAAAAATAAAAGAATAATTATAAAAGTTGCATGAAATCCTCTTAATCTTGAAAAAAGAGCATTTCGGAATATAATAAAATTTATTTTAGTATTTATTTTCTGAACCAAAAACAATCCAATATTCAAATATACACACAGATCAACAAAAAAAGTTTTGTTTTGGATTATTTATATTAGCAAAAGATGCATATTTAAGCCTTCATAATCATCCAAATATGTATGTTTATTCGAAAATATTATACGGAAAAATAAAAAAACAAAGTTATACAATAATAGATGAAGTAAGTAAAAATTTGAATAGTTAAAATATTAATAATAATAATAATAATAATAATAATAATAATAATAATAATAATAATAATAATAATAATTATAATAATAAAAATAATAACTTTTATAGTTGTAATAATAATATTAATAGTAATACTAATAGTAATTTTATTATTAATAATAATAATTTGAATTATTAAATGAACAATAATATCAATAATATTAATAATGATATCAATAATAATTTAATTAACGAAAATAAAATTTTCAAAGCCCATTTAGACGAAGATTTAATTTTAATGCAAGATAATATTGATTTTTTAGATCCTATTAATAAAAATTTACATTATATATATGCCGTTGAAGACAGCATATTTTTTGATGTTATGATTCCTTATTATGATAAAGATTCTAGATAATGCTTTTATTATAATATATTAGAATAAATAGACAAAGAAAATTTTTTACTAGAATAAGTTAATAAACCTTAAAAAGAATGCAAATTTTAATTTTTAGTTTTATAGTAAGGTAATACTTTATTTTATATGTGAATGTTTTTTTTTTTAATTTTTTTATTTTATTTTATTATTTTTATTATTTTTTTTTATCATTTTTTTTTTTTTTCTATTTTTTAAAGAATAATATAAATAAAAAATACTAAAAATAATTTTTTTATTAACAAAATAAAAATATATATAATTTTTTTTTTAAATATCGTTTATTTAAAAAGAAAATTAAAAATAAAATTTTAAATAATAATTTAAATTTAATTATTTATTTTTTAAGCTTTTTTTAACATTATTATTATTAAAAATCTTCCATTTCTCCCAAAATAAAAAAAATATAATTAAATTTTAAAAACAAATAATTATTAAGATAATTCGAATTATAAAAATATATATAAAATACTAAAAATAAAAAATAATTTTTTTTTTTTTTTTTTTTTATAGAAATCAAACATTGAAATAATATACATATAAACTTAATTTTAATATATAAAATATATTTAAAAAAAATATAAATCACAATTTTAAATATAAAAAAAAAAATTATCAGTATTTAATAAAAATAAAATAATATAATTTTTATACATATAAATATATAACTATATTGATTAAATAAATAGCAATATATATAAATTAATTGTTCTAAAAATATAAAAAAATAATAATAAATATAATTTAAGTTTTATATATATATATATATATATATTATATATATATATATATATATATATATATATTTAAAAATTTCAAATATCCTCCCATTTTTTTTCTCTATCCCACACAATTTTACCATTTTTTTTAAAATGAGTAATTCTATGTGTCTTAACTTCCGTCCCTTCAAACTTAACAAATTCAATTTCTAAATCTTTTAAAAATCTATCTTAATAAACAATTGTGAATTAATTTTTATTTAAGCTTTCATCCCATTTTATTCTATTAATAATTTAATTAGCCGGTGTTAATTTTTCTTCATTATTTTATAATTATTATTTTTATTCTTAAACATGCTTATTATTAGCCAAAACGCACAAAACATCCTTTGAAATAGAAATATCTAAAATATTATATTATTTTTTATCACTTAATACCTTAAATTTATCACTTACTTCTAAATATCTACAAATTTTCTTTTATTTCTCACCATTATTAACACTAATAAAAACCCTATTTTTCCTACTAAAAAAAACACTGTTTTTCCATCCAATTTATATACTATAAATTTCATCATCTTCCCCTAAAATATCTCCTAACTAAACCTAAACTGGCTAATTAACTAGATTACAGTTATAAACTCCTAATTGTCCATTTTCGTTTTTTCCCCAACCATAAAAAGTGCATTTACCGCCATTTTTTTCTTTACTTTTTATAATTTCAGTTTATAGTTTAATTTATAAATCTTCCTTTAAAATTCCCAGTCTATCCCTCATAAAATCCTTTGATATTCCCATTAAATCTTTTCCTTTTATATTTTCGTATTTTAAAATATTAACATAGTCAAGAAAGTTCTCGTTTTTTAAAAAAAGATTAATACAGTCTTCATTATTCCAATCTTCTAATTTTTTCATCTTTTCTTTTTCAATTAAAAAAAAACTTGCAAAACCTCCGAAAATACTCCTCTCGACTCCCTATTTATCGAAAAGCTCCCATTTCTTAACATCCATCCATTTATGTGTAAATCCTCCTTGATTTGAATAATTATTTAACTCACAAATATACACACTTTCACTAAGTCCGATTAAAACTAACTAATTATGTCCGATTTTGAACTCCTTAATACCTTATTCAGGGTAATTTTTGACTATTTTTAATCTCTAACTATTCTAAAGCTCATTAATAAGAAGGTCTTTAGTCTTAAATACTATTAGATTACATTAATCTTGACAATAATCATCACTCAGGTCCAAAAGATGTTTAATTTTTTTGATATTTTCGTCTTAAATTTAGAAAGCTAAATAAGAGAAACTCGCTTCGAATTTAAATACTGGAATTTACAAAGTCCAATCAATTAAAACTTCCTATAAATTCGAAACATTAACATTTTCTTAAAAAAATACAATAAAAACGCATCCATTTTAGTCCAAATAGAAAAAATTTTTACTTTAGACTGAAAATTATTTGATATTTTTTCTTTACAAAAAAACACAATTAACCTAAAAAAACTCACTACTTTTTGTAAATAAAATATTATTTTCAAAAGTTAAAAAAGCAGAAAAATAATTTCCAATTGAAAATTCTTTAATTCCTTTATTAAAAAGACCCTTTTACTATCGAATTCTATAAACTTTTAAATTCTCAAGGCTATTTTTTTCTATAGGAAATTAATTTATATTCATAAATAAAATATCTCGATTAAATAAAGTCTTATATAACTTTTAATAGTTTGTTTGGGATATATTCTCGTATTCTTAAGTAGTTATTAGTTTATATTTTTGTAGTTTTTAACGAAAATATTACATTGTGTTTTTGTTTAGTTATTTACTAAGAGATTAGAGCTTAAGGATTTATGGAAGAGCTAAGAATTCAGTTATTTTTGAGTAAATATCTAGATTTTCTAATATTGACATTTTAATTGTTTTTTTATTTTTATTATTATTTAATTCTTTATTATTATATTTTTTTGTTTTCTTAATGTTTTTTAATTTAATATATAGATTTATATATATAATAAATTCTTTCGATATTTTATTGTGATATATGTATTTAATTTATTTGTTTTTACGTAAAAAATATATTCTTATATTTTAAAAATAATTATACAAATAATTTATATTTATATGTAATATAATGCATATTAATAATATATTTATTTATATTAAATTTATATATCAAATTATATTTTTAATTTAATATTTTATTTGATTTTTTATTCATAATTTAAATTTTCGAAGATATTTTCTTTCTTTAATAATATATTTTACAATATATTACTAAATAAAGTTTTATTATATTATAATACTTTCTTTTACGTTTTTTTTATATCTATTTATTAATTCTTATAATAAAATATATATTATTAAATTATATTTTTATATATAATAAATTAGATTTTTTGTATTTTATTATATAAAGATATTTTTATAAAATAAACTTAAAATTAAAGAAAAAAAAATATATTACATAATATATATATTTTTATATTTTAAATTATTATTTAGTATAAAATATAAAATAATTTTTTTCAATATTTGAATTTTTATAAATTTAGTATTAAATTATACTTATAAAAATATTATAACTAAAAATTTTAATATATTTTATATAGTTTATCAATTATTTTATCTTTTAAATTTTTTTTTAAAAAATATATTAAATGCATTAAAATTTTGACATTATATTTTTATATATAAATATAAATTAAAAAATATTTAAAATTTTTAAAGAAAAAATAAATGAATCAATATAAAGAAATTAGAAATTAAAATTTTATTGTAATAATAAATATACATGCCAAAAAACAAGAATTAAAAAAAAAGGAATTAAGATTTTCAAATAAAAGCTAAAAAGAATTAACAAAAGAAGAAGCAATGATAAGATATAAAAAAAATGTAATTAATTATAAGACTATTAAAAAATAAAAAAAAGATGTACATATTGGGGAGAATATTTAGTTATGACATTGAATAAGACAAAGAAAATGATGAAATTACTGAAACAGATGAAGAATAAAATTAAAATGACTAAACTGTATTTTAAAATACTACAGAGAGTATATAATAAACATTAAATATAAATTAAAAATAAACCAAAAAAGATTAAGTATAAGAATTCATATAAGAATTAGAAAATATGTAGACATAACAAAAATAAATGATTGAGTAATTTAAAGAAAGATAATAGGAATTTAAAAAATCACTAGATTAGTATATAAAAATAAAAATAAAAATAAAAATAAAAATAAAAATAAAAATAAAAATAAAAATAAAAATAAAATATCTAAATATATTTATATATATATATATATTTAATAATATTCTATATTATATATAGAGCTTATCATTTTTAAGATAATAATTAATTAGAAAAATATTTATAAAATTTATAAGATAAATAATTATTAAATATTGATAATCCATTTTTTTAAAAAAATTCTCCTTTTTATTTATAAACTGATAAAGATATGGCAAAAGAAGTTTTAGATCCAGAAAACAAAAAACATTTTAAGGAATAAATGAATGAATACAATTTTTATATATATGAGTGAAATAAAAAATACATATAATATATACTAATATTTGTTATGTTTTAATTCATATTAAAATGCCATTTCTTTCATAATATTCAATTAATAATTAAGGACATTAATTTTTACAATCCTCATAAGAAAAATAGCAACTTTTTAATTCTTATTTACCTACTTTAGATTCAAAAAATACTTTAAAATATAGGTTTTTCTCTTTTTTAATATTTTTATGTTCTATTATATTTTTAGGATTTCCGTTTCTGAAATTACCATATATTTAGATATCGTTTAGAACTATTTTCAGTTTTTATTTTTTCTTAATTCTATTTATAAAATAGGATTATTATTTTCTATTTTATTTTGTTATTTTTTAATATTTTTTTATAATTATAACTTAAAAATTAAACTACTCATTTTTTATTCAAAACCTCTTATATACTATTGATATTATTTTAAATATTAAAAATGCTGAAAATTCTATTTTATATCATATTTATTATTTTAAAATTAGATTAAATAATTAATCTTTTTTCTAATATTTTTTTACCAAATATATAATTTAATTTATATTCTTATTTTTCCATATTTTTTAAATAATATAAAAAAATATATATATTTATTTTAAAATTTAAAATGCTTTTACATTTATTATTAGAATTAAATAAAAAAATATTTATATTTAAGAATAATATTAGAATGTTTTATTAATATATTTATTAATATTATATTTATTATTATTATTATTATTATAAATATTATAATTATTATTATTATTATTATTATTAATATCATTATTATATTATATTTTTTTTATTATTATTTTTATTTTTATTATTATTATTATTATAATTAGTATATAATATAAATATAAATATAAATATAAATTTATTATATATTTTTTTCTTTTTTTACAATTTATATAATCTATATATTTTATATATATTTTAAATATTTAATTCTTATATTTTTTAAACGATAATAATATTAATTATAATTTTTTATATTTTTTTTTAAATTATATGAATATTTATAATAAATATGATATTTTTATCTTTTTTTTATATATAAATATATAATCTTTTTTATTGTTATATTTATTTAAAATGTATTTTATTGTTATAATTTTATTTTTTATATATTATTCGTATAAATTATAAATTTTATTTATAAAAAAATATTTTAAAATAATATTATAATTATATGAGTTCTTCTAACAAATTATAAATTTGCAATATTTTTTATTATATTCCTGAGGATTGTGATTCATTAGATATACCAAATTCATTTTTGTGAGTTTTTTATATTTATTAAATAAATAGATAAATAATTTATTTACAAAAATAATAAAAAGAATTCCATTAAAATAAGAAGATGTTAGATTAAAACATATAAAAAAATATTTCCCATTAAAAGGATAATATATATTTAGATTTAAATATCTTTATAATAATTAAATTGTTTGGATGGATATACCAGAAAACTCTAAAAAAATTCCTATTTTTGAATCAAAAATTTTTTTAAAAGTATTAAGGGTTTCATGGCAAAGTATTTTATTAATTAAAAAATAAAAATAAAATACAAAATACAAAATTAAAAGTAGAACAAAATGATAATAATAAAGAACAAACAAACGAAATAAATGAAAAAACATAAAATAAAATACTAGAAAAAAATGAATAAAATGAAAATAAAATAAAAGAAAAAAACGAATAAAATTAATAAATAAAAAAAACATAATTAAATGATTTATTAGATATATGATATAAAAAAAATACATACAAACAAATATAATTTTTTTTTTTTTCTAAATAATTTTTTATACTAAAAAATAATTAAATATATATATATTTATATAAAAATAAAAACAAAGAGGAAAAAATAAATAAATTAAAATTGTAACTATTATAATAATTAAATTAAAAACAAAACAATTATAAATAATATAATTAATAATAATATATCCTATTAAAATAATAAATCTAATAAAATAAAATAAATAATATCATATATAATAAATTAAATAATAATATAATAAAATAAATTTAATTAAATATAATATATAAAATAATTTAATATATAAAATACAATAAAAAAAATAAAATCAAATATAACTAAATAAACAAATATATATATAAACAAAGAAAGCAATCAAACTTAATATTATTCTATTTAATTTTTCATAAAAACCAATTTTTCTTTAAGCGCTCTAAAAGCCCTATTTAGTACATCAACAGGTTTCAAAACTCCTGTAGTTTCTACTTAAAATATGAACTTATTTTTATTATGATCAATTTTGATAAGTTTCGGTTTTTTGATTTCTTCTTCACATTTAAACACACATTCATCACAAAACATACATTTTTACAGATTAGCGATCTCTAATTGATCATTTTCCTAATTAATTTCATATACTTTAACCGGACAACAATCAACAATTTATTTTTTCTATTCCCTTGTCAATTATTAAATATCATCCGAAAATTTTATAAGTGGTTCTATTTTAAAACTTGCTACACTAACCGCAGACCATTTCGAGTGCATTTTTCCTATTCCTTTCATCGCCTCACATTCGAAATGAATTTATTAATTTTTAGACAATTTAACTATAGGAATTCCCACTTCTTACTATCTCCCCATTTAATCTGGAACTATTGAATAAAATTTCACTGGACGTACTGCATCCTCGTCAGAATTCATAAATTTCTCTTTTAAATCTAAAGATGTTACTTCCATAGTAGTATTTCCTTAGTTTTATACTTTTAATACAAAATGTACTGCACATCGGTCACATTCTTGGCCTTCTGAAGATCCTTTACAATCACAATTCCATATATAATTAAAGTTGTCAACGTTAGCACTTATTAAAGGAATCAAACCTACTCGGTGGGCTATATATTCGTCAGGAAGGCATGATGTGTTTTCGTATACTTTTACGTTTTGGATTGCTATTGTTTCTACTTCGGCTAAGAGAATTCGACGTAGGGAATTTGCTAAGGCGACTTCGCAGTTTTCTAAAATGAAATCTACTTTTTATTCTTGAAGATCAGTTATAGTTATTTTAATTTCTTCCATTTTTTTTTATTTATATATTTTTTTTTTTTTTTTTTTAAGATATTTTTTTTAATATTAGAGTACCTTTTTTTTTTAGTAAAAAAATTAATTTTAATATTTATTTAATATTTTATCAAATTTTAATATTATTTATTTTTTATATGTTTTATAATTATTATTCAGTTGACATTTCTACTTATACTTCTTAAAAAAGATATTTTTTAGAGTATTTCTTATGTAATAAAAAATACAAAATAAGTCACACTACAATTATTTTGAAAATTTAAGTCTTATTAGTAAAATTTTCGATTAACTAAATCCAAAAATATCCACTATGTTTATGATTTAGATTTAAATTGAAAATATTAATTTCTTATAAAAAAAGTATAATTTTTGTCAATTTTTTTAATAAAATAATTTTTATTAACATTAAAATTTAATAACCTTTTAAACTTTTAAAGGCTTACTTATATAAAATATTCTTTAAAAATATAAATGCAATTTTACTCTCAAAATATTATCTAAATTAGATTATTTTTTTATTTTTTAAGAAATTTTGTAATTAATAATTATATGTTAAATCGTTTAATTATTTATTATTTATATTTATTTGATAATTATAATTTAATTTTTTTTGTAGAACATTCTTGTCAATTTATTTTAAAATAAATACTTTACTTTTTTTGACTTTTAATATAAAAAAATAAAATTAATATATATGTGGAAATACCGAAACTATATTTTATATGAGTATTATCATATAGTTAATAATTTTCATGAATTAAGAAAAAATGATGTTTTTTTTATATTAAATATTTTTTTTATTTCTTTATAATAAAAGAAGGTATAATCTTAAATATAAAAAAAAATATAATTATTGTATAAAAAATTAGAATATATATTAAAGTATTTATAATAGAAATAAAAAATACTTAAAATATATAATTAATTTTATAAATAATAATAATAATTATATAAAGAGAATTCAATTAGGAAAGATTATAAATTAAATTCTTTTATTTCAATTTATTATTTTATTTAAAAAAAATTGTAATTGAATTAAGAAAAATTAGTTAATAAAAATAAAATTTTTATGAATAATTATAATAGAATGAATATATTTTCAATATAATAAAAAAAATATTAATATATTGAGATATATATAAATATATATATATATATATATATATATATAATATTTTTATTTTGTTTTTTAAATTTATATTATAATTTTTTGAAATTTATTATATATAATTAATCATGTAAATACTAATTATTAAAAGATATAAAAATCCTATAAAGATATTTTTAAAATAATATAATATAACATTAAAAATAATAAAATGAGTATAAATAAATTTTACAAATAAAATCATAGAATTATATAATTTTTAAAATTAGATTTTTAAATAGATCTAAATAAAATAAATATATATATTTATCTAATAATTCAAAATTATAATAAAACTCTAAAAGCACTTAGAATTTTTTTATATATTAATAATTATATAATAATTTTACTTTATTAATAAAATTATTTATAAGCTTATTAAAAGCTATATTTATTACAAAAATAAAAAATAAAAAACATAAATGATATAAATTTTTAAATTATAATATGATTTTTTATTTTATAAAAAAAAAAAAGATAATAAAAATAAAAATAAAATATACATAATAGTATAGCAATTAAGGTAAATAATATTCAAAAAAAATTAATAAAAAAATATTAAATAATATAAAAAAATTAATAATAAAGAAATTATTATAAAAAAAAAAATTATATATTAAAGTCTTATATATTTTTATGAAAAAAATAATAATTAAAAATTTATTTATGAGATAAGTTAAAATAGAAAATAAAAAATAAATATATATAATAATAAAAAATATAAAAGTATGTATATAAATAAATATTTAAATATTTATATATTTATATATATATATTTTTTAAATTATATATATATAAATATATTAATATATTTTTTTATCTATAATATTAGAATACTATTTATATAAATTATATATTTTTGTCTATTCACTTTATTTTTAATTTTCAAAATCTTGGATAATTATGAATAGGATTTTAATCATTTTAAAACATCCAATCTGTATTATCAATAAATTAAATATATTTTTTCATTTCTTTCATTATACTTTATGTTTATTCTTTTTGTTTTAAAGGAGTAATAAATGTTTGAGGGAATTCTTTTATTTATTTATTTTTTTCTTAAAAAAAAATTATTTTTAAAATATATATTTAATATATTAACTTTATTTTATTATGTTTTATTAATTAATTCTTTATGGTTAATCTATTTATCCTATTTCTTAATCAAAAAAAATATCGTAATTAAGGTTATTTAAATGTTATTATTATTATTACTATTATTATTATTATTATAGTTAATATTATTATTATTATTAATTAGACATTTTTTTTTTTATAATTATTATTTAAATATAATTATTAAAATATAATTTTTTTTTGAATTTTATTTTGTTAATAAAAAAATTTAATGGATTAAATAATTAAAAGAAATACATAAAATTCAAATGATCTAATTATTGAAAATCCTTTAAACCATCAAGATATAGAAGAAATAACTCGTACAGTAATAATCTAAAATAAATCTTATACATTTAAAGGAAAGCCAATACCTTAAATACTTGAACTTTTTAGTTTATTAGAACAAAAAGATTAAAAAAATAAAAATAGAAAATTTTTTATTTTAAAGAATCATTTAAAGAATTTTGAAGATTTTTTTTATAGAAAATGTAGTTTTATTAATAAATATATTAAATTTTCAATTTACGAAGTATTAATGTATATTATTTATATAATCTTGTATATAATTTATGCTATTAAAATGTAAAAATATAATGAATATAATATTGTAAAATAAGATTAATGGAAATTATATATTTCTAAAAATTCTGTTTTATTTGGATTTTTTTTCATTTTTTATGGATTTATGTAAAATTTATATATTTAAATATATAAATATTTATAAAATTTAAATATATACAAACATTGTTATATATTTATATTTGTAATAAAAAAATAGATTTCTAAAATTAAAAAACATTTTCATGCATGTATTACTTTTTTTAACTTTATTTGTACTATAGCATACATTAGTTATACGAAGATTTTAATGTAAAAAATAAATAAACTATATATTTTTATTTATTTTTATCATAGGTAATATTTTATAAAGAATTTAAAGAAAGTCCTAATTTTGATTAAATTGCTTAAAAATCATATCCTATAATAATATATATATATTGGTGCATATTTTCTTCTGTATATTAGTGGCTAAAGTAACACAAAAAAAAAATATAATTATTATTTATTAATTAAGAAAATCCTATAATAAAATATCTTCTTTTATTTTTTCGATATTTTTTTGCATTGTTTTTCCTTTTTTTACGACTTTGATTATACTTTAATATCTTTTTTTAGAAACTAATTATGATTATTTATATATAATAAATTAATTTCAATAAATATTATGTATTCCTTTTATAATCTTCATTATATTTTCCTATATAATGATTCATTACAGGCTATTAGACCTTCCTATCTCTCATTTCCAATACGCTATTTTATCTTTAAAGAATAAAATCGACTTTTATTCCTAAAAATCTATAAAAACCACCTAAACAAATAATAAATTTATATAATTTTTAAAATTAAAAAGTCCCTAAATATCCTCTATAATAATTGGAACAATCTACATTTTTTCTGAAATTCATATATTATTAAATCTCTAAACTGAACTATCTAAAAAAAGCATAGACTTAAAAAACGTAATAACATTTTTAATTTTAATTATAGGCATTCCTTTTTTCCTTCTATTAGGAATCGCCATCTCAGTCTCCAAAAGACCCGTTTCGGATACTTTTTTATACTTCCCTATATTCCTAGCTTTACCAAATATAGCAATAATCCCAATAATCTAAAAATATTCAAAAATAAAATAATAAACTTATTTTTATTCTATTTTATCTATTTTACCAGGATTTGTTTAAATATGGCTTTTCTTAGCAATTTTTGGGTATAATTACAGGGTTAAATTTGTTTATTTTTTAAGTTTCGCGTGTATTTTTTTTGCATTTCCAGCAGGAGTTATACTTCCATTAAGTTTTTTAGATTTTTATGATAAGTCTTTAAAAGAACCATTAATTATAATGTCATATATAATAATTATGTAAATAAAAAACATATATACAAATAAATATATATATATATATAAATAAACATAAATAATTATAAATATTTAATAAAAAATATAAATATATATATATATATATATATATATATAAATATATATATATTTTTAGAATAGGAATCTCGATTTTTTTAATTTTATGCATATATAAATTATGTTAAGAGTTTTATAATAGTTTTAAAGAAATTAAAAGTTAAAAAAATGTTTTTGATTTAGGTATTTTAGCTTATTATGATTTAAATGTAATTGGATTTATGGTTAATTCTTCTGGCTTTATCATTGGTTTTACTATTTTAGTTTTTGCGCTTTTTAATTAACCGAAAGAAGCTACTAATGATGAATAAGGAGTAATTTTTGGTATGATTTTTTTAATTCCAGTTCTATTTATTGTTATTAATATAGCTTTAAGGATTAATGGTTAAGAAGTTAAATAAAGATAAGAATTTGGTTAAGATTTAGATAACTATGATTTTATTATAAATGAAAAAAAAATCAAAATATTATAATAGTAAAAATTTGGTGTTTATTTGGGAATAACCATACCTTTTATTATTTTTTTACCTTTATTTTTATTAGAATAAAATCGAATAAAATCTACAAGTATAAATAATTACTTTATTTTATTAAAATTATGTATATTTTCTATATATTTTATAAAAAAATTAACATTGAATATAGATAAGCGTAGTATATTGCTACATTTTTTATTTAATTTAATTTTTTAAAAAATATAATATAAAAAAAATAAAAATATAATAAATAATAGATATATTTATATATATATATATATATATATATATATATATATGTATATTTATAAAATTTTTATT